>NC_044195.1:36868590-36875811 GCF_900880675.1 Sparus aurata | reverse complement strand
CTGTTGACTGCCACCATGTGTCAGTCAGTAGAACAGCCTGACACCAGACAGACTCAATAACAAACATACAGACTGACCCTGCCAGTAGAAGCTGCCTGGTCCTCCCACCACCACTCTGTTGTTCTTCTGAAACACACAAACACAAACAGAACAAATCTATTATTTCACGCCTTGTTCATATAGACAAGTTGTTTGGTGTCCCAGTAGCTCAGTCTGTAGAGCGTGTGTCCCATGTACAGCGGCCTCCTCCTCGCTGCAGGGACCAGGGTTCGAGTCAGACCTGCAGCCGCTTGCTGTGTGTTATTCCCCCTCTCTCTCATCCCATTTCCTGTTATCTCTTCAAGCTGCCTTATGAATAAATCCATCAAAGGCCAAAAAAAATTACTCAAAAAAAAAAACACTCTCTGATGTGGGTTAACGGCAAAATCTCCATCTGTAGAACCAACAGAACTGAATCAAACAGAGGAACCGGGGACAGCTTTATACCTTGAGAAAGTCAGCACTGAATCCAGCCTGACAGAAGCCCTGTCCCTCAGGTGAGTTTGCATCTGCACACACAAACAACACACCAACATTAGATCATTTATCACAAGAAATTATAATAATGAACATCTGCCAGAGCTTCAAAATATATACAGACAGTCATAGTTTCAAATATATGATATAATTATTAAACAAGTATTGTTGTTCACAGCTACCGGTCCTAAAGGAAGCTAACGTGTAGCCACAACATCAGCAGCATCACAAACCAAGAGGGGTAGCTTGTTAGCTTGTTCTTAGCTTGTTTATTTGTATTTCATGCAGTAACTGTAGTACTTCATGGAATAACTGTAGTATGTCATGCAGTAACTGTCGAGACGTGGGGTACTGACTGGATCTGCAGGGCGAGTACTCGACCACCGTCCCTCCCTTCTTGAGGAAACAGGTTCCGACAGGTTCTCTCTCTGACACACCGAACGTTGACCACTGGTACAGAGGAGCACACGCCTGACACACACACACACACACACACACACACACACACACACACAAAAAATAATAATAAGTACATGAAAGAAAGTTAAACAAAAAAGTAATATAACAGAGGATTTAAACTCAAAATGAAAAACATGCAGTACATAATACACAAAGTACCTACAACCACTGTTGTACTGATACTACAGTAATGTGAGGTGGAGTGACTCATCAGTATCAGTAAAGTACATGTAAGAATAATGTATACTACAGTACCATACATAATACATATAGTACAATGTCTGTGTGTGTTTGTGTGTGTGTGTGTGTGTGTGTGTGTTACCAGGATGTGTTCTCCATCCGATCTGACTGAAGCACCGAACCACTGTTTGGATTTAAACTCCATCTGAGCTCCTGCACCATTTACCCTGTCAGCTGCAGACAGACACACACACACACACACACATTAATACAGAGGCTGTGCTCTCAGCCTGCAGATTGATCCACAGCAGGATAAAGTGAGACTACAGCCATCAGCAGCAGATGAATGATAGTCCGCTCTGCTCTGACAGGAATCATTGGGATCTTCCCTTCAGGCTGGGAAACTCCACCCTGATGAAACATGTTGTGTGTTGAGTTTAAATAGAAAGTGACGTATGTAACTATGGTTCTATGAATCCTGGATGACCGCCAGAGGCGGTGCGTCAGCACTGAATGTCTCCATCTCGCGCAGGCCGAGTGCGCAGGCCGAGTGCCTATATCTTCCGGTGACATCAAAGGATCTGTTCCTGCAGAATCTTCTCACGAAACCACAAGGATTCTGAGTGACAGAACGCTCTGGCGGTCATCCAGGATTCATAGAACCGTAGTTACATACGTAACTTTCGTTCTATTTCATCCTTACTGACCACCAGAGGCGGTGCTTCAGCACTGGATGACCCATAACAACAAAGTCACGAGGAATGCCAAATACCTCAGCGAGAGGTAGCAGTAGAGGTGGGCAACAGGGCCACACCCAGTGGGTGGGGAGTGGCCACATTCACCTGATACCCGATGTCCCCCAGGGGCACACCACGCAGATCCGCCCATGATGTAGAGACAGCCCTAATAGAGTGGCACCTCACCCCGGATGGCAGGGGGCACCCACTGTGTTTATACGCTTGGGTGATGACATCCAAAATCCAATGCGACAGTCGCTGTTTGGAGAGAGCACAGCCTTTCTTAGGACCACCATGACAGGGGAATAGCTGTTCTGACCGTCTTATGCTTGTGGTCAAAGTTATATAGACTCTTAAAGCCAGCTAAAGGCACAGCAGTCCTAACCTTTCCTCCCCTGCGGGGGGGATAAACTGTGCCAGGTGGATAGGTTGGTTAAGGTTCGACGATGACAGAACCTTAGAAAGAAAAGGCTGTTGAACCGGTCGCTGAGACCTAAGGTAGCCACTGGGGAAAGTCTGTGACTGAGAGCGGCGCCTGGGGGCAGCTGAAGAACCCCAGGCCTGTTTGGAGGAGGCATACTCCTGTGAAGCCCAGAGAGCTGCTGTCGGGTCTGTCTGGCCTGGATTGTCCGTTACAGCACCTCTAGAGCAGCCGACCCAAAAATCTCACCGGGTTCAACTGGGACACTGCAGAGGGTTCTCTGGCACGTCTCAGTGAGAGGCGACTGTGCTAGCCACACCTGGCGGCGAGCCTGGACAAGTGTGGACATCAAGCTCCCTAGTTCTCTGGACATCAAAGCAAAAGCCTGCAGAGACGCGTCACCGAAGCTGTGGATGGAAGCGTCCAGCGTAGCCTCCTGCAGGGATGCTGCAAAGAGCAAGCATCAGATGCGACAGGGAATTACCAATGCGTCACATGCGTGCTGCTGCGTCATAGGCCTTAGAGAGCACGTCATCTGTAAACCAACACTGGGGGCGTGGATACCTGGCATCTGGCCCCAGAGCCTCATCAGGCAAAACAATGAGAGCCGCTATAGCCGGCTCAACCGCTGGCATGTGGGCCAAGCCAAACTTGGCTGCATCCTGCATGGCTGCCAGGGTCCGGCCATCAGATGTTGCATGAGAGAGGGCTCTAGTATCCCTCCAGCATGCGTGCAACTCCCTCAGGTATTCATCTGACGGAGGCACAGTAAAGGTGGCAGGGGCTGGACCACGCCTGAAAAAAGCACTGGTAGGATCTGGCTGAGCCTGCGGAACATCCAACTGCAGGCAGGCCAGGGCCATACGAATGATGGCTCCCATAGAGCTATCCTCGGACCCAGCGCCACAACTGCGGGTTGAGGAGCGGGAGCTCGCCCCAGAGGCGTGGGAGGCAACATCCTGGCGAACCACATCCGCCCAATAGTCGGCAAACTCGGTGGCTGAAGCCGCAACGGAGAGCACATCCTCCTCTGGATCGAACATGGCCTGGGGAGGAGCAGGAGCACCTACATCCCGTGCACCAGTCCCAGACTGGATGGCTAGGAAGAGGGACTTCACTTGGTTTAGCTCCTCGGTCAGCTGGTCCACCCTGAAGGCCAGACTCCTTGGCCCTCTTCCCGGAGGGGGCGCCCGCAGTCTCAGCAGCTCGACGTTTAGGTCGGCTAGGCTGAGCTGGAGGCAATTGCTGGGCTGGGGTCAACTGGTCAGTCTCTGGAACATGGCCCAGCAGGTGTTCAGCCTCAGCCAGTCTGGCAACCCGCACTGCCTGGGGCATAAAGCTACAGTTCATGCACGGATCCTCCGATAGCCCCTCCCTAAGGTGTTCAAGGCCAAGGCACGGAGAACACATATCACGACCATCTTCAGACTGCAGAGAGGCCAGACAGGCCGAGCAGGAGTGGTTACCAAGCATGGTGACAGCCAGCTCTAATACAAACAAACTGAGAAAGACAACAGATGATGGGAGAGGGAGCGAACGCACTGCTTTCACTAACAGGTGTCGCACAAACAAATACAATTAGCCTCAGTGGAACAGGTCTGCTAACTGCAAGGGCAACAGCATCCGCCTATGCTGGGAGCAGGAGCGAGAGCACTGCCTTCACCAGCAAAGGTCAAAACAAAAACAAACGGGCACAACCACAGGTGCCACAAAATACAAACTAAAGTAGGCCGAGCAAAAACGCCGGCTTCACCAACATATAAAACTAGGGCTGGGCGATTAATTGAATTTTGATCGAGATTTCGATTTTGGCTTCTCACGATCATGAAAACGCTGTAATCGAAGAAAAACGATTAACGTGCCGCCGCGTGTCGTGTATGCAAATTACTGCGCTGTAAATGCACAGTGAACGCACCTGTGTCGCCTGCCAATTGTAGAACGAGAGATTGACAACATGGCAGAAAAGCAGCCTGAGCCTTTAGTTGAAAAGAAAGGTACGACAACTTCGGTCATTTGGAGACATTTTGGCTTCAAATCGTCGGACGTGGAGCAGAAGGAGATTGTTTGCAAAGTCTGTCACACCGTCGTGTCTGCACCCCAGGGCAACACAACACATTTATTTAACCATAAAGTGGTCTCTGACAAAGTACTGAAGGAGCAAAAGACCCAAAAAAGTGCAAGAGCGTCAACTTCAGCCACAGCCACCGCAACACAGTCCTCCATTGACGACACTCTTTACAATGCCGCTCCATCTCCCACCGGCTCCCGGCGACAGCGAGAGATAACGGAGGCTGTGACATTCATGCTAGCTGAGGACATGTGCCCTATCAGTACAGTTAGCAACCCAGGCTTCAAGACACTGGACAACACTTCGGACAAGCGGTACGTGTTGCCATCACGCAAACATACAAATATTATTATCATTTACTTTTTTACTTGTTACTAATCTATCTGGTTGTTTTTCCAAAAGTTATATTTGAAGTTGAGTTTTGGTGGCTCAATAAATCCTTTTTTGAAATCAGTGAATAATCGTGTTTATTATTTGTGATTTCAATATCAATCAAAATAATCGTGATTATTATTTTTAGCATAATCGCCCAGCCCTATATAAAACTACCACGAAAAGCGGGTACAACCAACGGTGTACCGATAACACGTACAATAGGTCAAGCGGGCAATGCTAACCGTTAACGCCCGTAATAAATAACAAAAATGTTGGAAGAGGGAGCGAGTACAACGCCTTCACCAACCTTATTTAACAAAAGAAAGAGATACCCAAAGGAAACATAACACTACGCCTGGTATACTCAGCCAGTTGTAGAGACGAACCGATGGTGATCCGAAGGGTGTCCGCGGCAAACCGCAACACACCTCCCGTCTCAGCTCGTCGCAGCCCTTGGAGGGCTCACAGCTCACAGCTCCGACAGGTTGTCGCAAGGCTACCAGCGACAAAGCAGCAGTTAAGTACCTGTTTAGTTCAGCTAGAGCTCACTGACGTACGTCTACCTGCGAAGCGCAAAGATGAAAAGGAACCGATCCTCTGATGTCACCGGAAGATATAGGCTAGCCGGTATCATCAGGGGTCACAGGTGACTTTGTTGGTATAAACACTCGACCTGCGCATGTGCGAGATGGAGACATTCAGTGCTGAAGCACCGCCTCTGGAGGTCAGTAAGGATGAAATAGAACCTGTCCTGTTCATGTGTGACTAACACAAAGACTCACAGCTCTGTACCATCACACACTACAGAGACGGATCAGATGTTTTATCTTCTTTATATAATCATGGTCATCAGGATGCCACACAGACAAGATGCCAAATGTTAACTGTAACCATAGCAACAGACTTTTTGTCTCCTTGTCTCTGGAGGAGGCGTTGCTAAAAGGCTAACTGCTACAACACACATCCACACACTAGCCCCATTCACACTGGCTTTTGGGTGTGGCTTTAGTACGCCAATTCCCCGCCTCTGTCTCAGTGTGAATCTCTTGGAGGTGGCGAGGGGTGAAATTTCGCTCCTGATACGCCTCTGGAGGTAGTATCAGGGCCGTATTATTGAAGAACCGAACCAGTAGCCCCATCCACATAGGAGAAGATGCATAAAAGCCGCAGCCGTGGTTCGCCAATTCTCCGCCGATGGTGATTCACACGAACCGCTGTGAATTCACACATAAAGCCGGCCTTGCTTCTCCTAAAGAGGCGTGGCGGTACACGTCATGATGATGACGTTCAAGGTGTTCCCCGTGTCCTCCCTGTCAATCTGACTCCCTCACTCGCGGGACGGAGGCTGTTTTAGGGGGGGGAAGTTCACTGAAGTCTCGGTCTGGAGGGCTGACCATCGTGGTGATTTATTTTCATCACAAACACTCGGTGAGTTAAAGTTTTTGCCGGTGACAGAAGCTGTTTTTCGGGCAGAAATGTGATGAAGAGTCGGCAGGACAGGCGGGAGGACAGACGCTTCTCCACGTATATCTGCGGTATTTTTTTCCTCATATAAGCTGTCAAAGACAGTTAGAGTCACTACGTTACTTTTGTTTGGTCATGTAACGTTGCTTTGTGGGACATTTCTCTGTATTAAGTTGAGTGAAGGACCCGCATAGTTCACGGCGGTTTGTCTTTAAGGCGGAGATGCTTCGCTCTGTGTGAATCACCATCGGCGGAGGATTGGCGAACTGCGGCTAAGGCTTTTATGCGTCTTCTCCTGTGTGAATTAGAGGTGGGTGCAATTCATCGATGTGCCGATGCATCGCGATGCGTCACTGCATTGATTAATTTACGTGCTTTGCCGCAAGACTGGAACAAAAAACACGTAACCGGAACCTTAGTGTGCACGCCACCCGGACTGGTTAGTGAGTGGGACCACAACAAACAGATCAGTAACGTTAGTTTCGGTTAGTGGTGCGCACCATGGAGCCGCGCTACAAACTCCCTCACCGATGAGTGTGAGTGCCACTCTGCTCTGTGTTTGTGTTGTGTTCACCTCACTGTACTGAAGCTCCAGACTGAATAAGTTCACATGGATTAAAGTTCTCCGTCGCTACGACGGATTTCCGTCATTCAAACTTCACAGAGGCGACTTATGAGATCAATGTAGATCGGAGAACAACTGTTGGCTGATCTTTATTGACAGATTGTCACACTCTACAGCCAATGGTATCGTTAACAGCGTGTGTGCGCCTGACTAATGACAGTGTAGTGACCTACACCCTTAGCTGCTTAGCTAGCAAGGACTCGTCACGCTGCTACGTTATCAATTAGTTTTTGAGTTTAGTCAACATGTGAGAACTCGTCTGACACGGAGAGTCTCCTGTTGTGTGCTACATGTGTGAAATAACAATTCAGGGTTCCTACAGGTTTCTTCAAGTTAAATTTAAGACTTTTTAAGACCTTTTTAAGACCATTCATAT
>NC_044195.1:36823590-36863590 GCF_900880675.1 Sparus aurata | reverse complement strand
CATAAATAAAGAACTAAACATCACGATGGCCCGTCACCTCTGTGCTGTACAACTGCAGTGTCTTTATGTTGTTCATCTTCATCCTGACAAACAGTTTCAACACACAGGAACATGTTTACATCGTGTTACTCAGTAGAGTAGTACTTACTAGATCAACAAACACAATTCACTCTGTCTTTACTTCATCATCCATCAGAGGAAACAGTCCTCTTCCTGTTCATCACAGTGTAATTTCTATTTCACAATGACCGTCTGCTCTACGACCGTCTGCTCTACGACTTTATAAGGTACATTTATATTAAATGATTCTCAGGTGTGAAGCAGCAGTGTTTCTCAACTGAGTCCATGTGTGTGTTTGTCAGACGATCCCACAGAATACTAACCAGGAACCACAACACTCTTTGACTCATGTGTGAATCATATGATGGTGCAGTTGAACAGTCCTGTGTGTTGTTGAGTCAGTCATCACAGGTTCAGACACACTGAAGAGTTTCAACAGGACCAGACTCTATCTAATCGGAGTTTAATCTTTCTCATGAGGCAATACTGTCCACACCCAGTGTGGTTGATAACACAGCAGCCAGACTCCCTTGACAAATGCTGTATGTATAAGAGATGTTGAGTGAGGAGAAACTTAAATACAATTGGATACAAATCCAATCCATTATTATTATTATTATTATTATTATTATTATTATTATTATTATTATTATTATTATTATTATTAATAATAATAATAAAGAACTCTGTTGATGAAGGTTCTCAGTCATCCAGGTCATGGTTATTCTAAGTCCTGTATCTTAGACAACTGGTCAAACATAATGAAACTGTGTCTGTGACAGATTGTAACTCATTGTGTCCTTGTTGTAAATTCAGCATTAAATCTTTCAGCTGAAGTTGTTTGTCTCCTTGTAAAAAGTGTCAGTTTGTGGCAGCATGTCTGTACCAGCCTGTCTGCTTCTGTGTCTAAAGTGCTAAAGTCTTACCTGCCAACAGTGATCAGCTGTTTGAACACACTGTTTACACTGATGTCACCATTTACACTCCATTTATGAAAGAAGAAACATGTTATTGATCTAAACATGTCACATGTCACAAAGACACTAAACAGTAACAATATAGGCTACTTCTTTGTCCCCGTGGAGAAAGTCCCCAGACTCCCTTAACAAATGTGTCAGTTTAGTGAGTTGTTGAGTTGGAGACACTTTATAAACTCTGTGAAACTCTGTCTCTGACTCATTCTGCATTATTTGGACCTTCTTGTTCATTCAGCAAATGTTCTACATGAACTTCTTTCTGTCTTTGAGTAGAAACATGGAGTCGGTTTGTCTCAGTGACGGACAGGTTTGTTTTATTCAGAGCAGGAAGTGACATCACATCACAGGTAACTGCTGCTGCTGATAGCAGGTGTGAACTGACAGATGTAGGTGACATCGGGTGTTAACAGGGTCACAGTGTGAAGTACAGTTTTAGTGCTGCTGTAATAACTCTGGATGAGAGTTGCAGTAACAGATTCCTGGATGTGTGTGTGCTGTTGCACTCAACACTTTCTGACAGATGAAATATGAACTCATTAATGTTTCTGTGTTGAGGTCTGTAGATTTTCTACTATTTGAACGCTGCTGTTTCTTGAGTTCTGACGAGTCCCTGGACAAGTCCACACACCCCGTTTCACCATACATTCCTGATCGTGTCCTGACAGGAGATCAGTGCAGCAGCTCCACTGTGATCATCAGAAACACAACTGCACAGTGAGAGAGCTGAAGACACTGATCAGTTTCAGCTGCTCTACCAAACACCTCTTCAAGTGTGAACATGTGATCAAACCTCACGTTATAATCCTTCAGTAATATCCTTATTCAATGTTGGATGTTAGATATAGTAGATCAAACACTGTAATCTGTAATCCAGTTACAGTCTGTAATCTGCTCTGAATATTATTAGCCTCACTCTCTACACACCAGCAGTATGAAGATCATTAGCAGAGTCAAACAGGAAGTGTTCATAAGGAAGAGCGGCCTCAGTTCATACCTCTACTGACAAGTAATCAGATTACATTAATATAACTGACAGCAAGTGTTTGTGTTTTTGAGGAGCTCAGTTCTAAAAAATCAGATTATAGATTATAGATCAGTCCTAATATCCAGTTCAGGTTCATAAATCTCATATCAAACTGTGTGGTGTTGATCTGTTGTTGCAACATTTAAATACCTGAGCTGTCAAACTGCAGCTGCTGACAGGACGAGGAGCTCCTCCAGGGACAACTGTACACTGCTCCTCTCTCTACCACACCTCCACCTGACGACGACGAGTTTGCCCGAGGAGCTCCAATCAGAACATCTGAACTGAGGGGGGAAGAGAGGAGAGGAGGAGAGAGGAGAGGAGAGGAGGAGAGAGGAGAGGATGATTGTTATTCAGGCTGCTGATGGCTGGCAGCTATTCCCTCCTGAGTCGTGTTAACTGTAACATGGTGAGCACAGTAAAGTGAGGGGGGTAGTCAGGCTTTCAAACACTGTGGGAGTTCCCTTAAAGTGAAACTCTCGCCAAAATGCAACCGAGGCTTTTTTTGTGAATGTATATGAGTCAAACCTTCATGTAAAAGCATAATTACGACAAAAGAGGCACTTTTAAGATTTACCGTATTTTCGTTTTCGGGTCAAACTCATTTTCAATGGAGTGCTACAGGCACTTTTACAATAGCATCAAAATCTCTAACTATCTTCTCTATCTTCAAAACAGTAAGAAGGCTCGACACAACATGAAACTTTGCTCGTAGCATCACCAGGGTCTCTACACATGAACACGAGCATTGAGAACATTGTGTGTGTACACAGAGTTTACTAGAAAGAAGGTTTTTGAACAACTCACGTTAGCAGTAGCTACAGCACTTCACTGTACTACAGCGCTTCACTGCACTAAAGCGCTTCACTGCACTACAGCGCTTCACTGCTCTACAGCGCTTCACTGCACTAAAGCACTTCACTGCTCTACAGCGCTTCACTGCTCTACAGCGCTTCACTGCTCTACAGCGCTTCACTGCACTACAGCGCTTCACTGCTCTAAAGCGCTTCACTGCACTAAAGCGCTTCACTGCTCTACAGCGCTTCACTGCTCTAAAGCGCTTCACTGCTCTACAGCGCTTCACTGCTCTACAGCGCTTCACTGTACTACAGCGCTTCACTGCTCTAAAGCGCTTCACTGCACTACAGCGCTTCACTGTACTACAGCGCTTCACTGCTCTACAGCGCTTCACTGCTCTACAGCGCTTCACTGTACTACAGCGCTTCACTGCTCTAAAGCGCTTCACTGCACTACAGCGCTTCACTGTACTACAGCGCTTCACTGCACTAAAGCGCTTCACTGCTCTACAGCACTTCACTGTACTACAGCGCTTCACTGTACTACAGCGCTTCACTGCACTAAAGCGCTTCACTGCTCTACAGCACTTCACTGTACTACAGCGCTTCACTGCACTAAAGCACTTCACTGCACTACAGCGCTTCACTGCACTAAAGCGCTCACTGCTCTAAAGCGCTTCACTGCACTACAGCGCTTCACTGCACTAAAGCGCTTCACTGCTCTACAGCGCTTCACTGTACTACAGCGCTTCACTGCTCTAAAGCGCTTCACTGCTCTACAGCGCTTCACTGCTCTACAGCGCTTCACTGCACTACAGCGCTTCACTGCTCTAAAGCGCTTCACTGCTCTACAGCGCTTCACTGCACTAAAGCGCTTCACTGCTCTAAAGCGCTTCACTGCTCTACAGCGCTTCACTGCACTAAAGCGCTTCACTGCTCTAAAGCGCTTCACTGCACTACAGCGCTTCACTGCACTACAGCGCTTCACTGCACTAAAGCGCTCACTGCTCTAAAGCGCTTCACTGCACTACAGCGCTTCACTGCACTAAAGCGCTTCACTGCTCTAAAGTGCTTCATTGCCCTACAGCGCTTCACTGCACTAAAGCGCTTCACTGCACTACAGCGCTTCACTGCTCTAAAGCGCTTCACTGCACTACAGCGCTTCACTGCACTAAAGCTTCACTGCACTACAGCACTTCACTGCTCTAAAGCTTCACTGCACTACAGCGCTTCACTGCTCTAAAGCGCTTCACTGCTCTACAGCGCTTCACTGCACTACAGCGCTTCACTGCTCTACAGCGCTTCACTGCTCTAAAGCTTCACTGCACTACAGCGCTTCACTGCTCTAAAGCTTCACTGCTCTAAAGCGCTTCACTGCTCTACAGCGCTTCACTGCTCTACAGCGCTTCACTGCTCTAAAGCGCTTCACTGCTCTACAGCGCTTCACTGCTCTAAAGCTTCACTGCTCTAAAGCGCTTCACTGCTCTACAGCGCTTCACTGCACTACAGCGCTTCACTGCTCTAAAGCTTCACTGCTCTAAAGCGCTTCACTGCTCTACAGCGCTTCACTGCACTACAGCGCTTCACTGCTCTACAGCGCTTCACTGCTCTACAGCGCTTCACTGCACTACAGCGCTTCACTGCTCTAAAGCGCTTCACTGCTCTACAGCGCTTCACTGCACTAAAGCGCTTCACTGCTCTAAAGCGCTTCACTGCTCTACAGCGCTTCACTGCACTAAAGCGCTTCACTGCTCTAAAGCGCTTCACTGCTCTACAGCGCTTCACTGCACTAAAGCGCTTCACTGCTCTAAAGCGCTTCACTGCACTACAGCGCTTCACTGCTCTAAAGCGCTTCACTGCACTACAGCGCTTCACTGCTCTACAGCGCTTCACTGCACTAAAGCGCTTCACTGCTCTAAGCGCTTCACTGCTACTACAGCGCTTCAACTGCACTAAAGCGCTTCACTGCTCTAAAGCGCTTCACTGCTCTTAAGCGCTCACTGCACTACAGCGCTTCACTGCTCTACAGGCTTCACTGCACTAAAGCGCTTCACTGCTCTAAAGCGCTTCACTGCTCTACAGCGCTTCACTGCACTAAAGCGCTTCACTGGCCTTAAAGCGCTTCACTGCTCTACAGCGCTTAACTGCACTAATGCGCTTCATGCTCTAAAGCGCTTCACTGACTACAGCTGCTTCACTGCACTACAGCGCTTCACTGCACTAAAGCGCTTTCACGCTCTAAAGCGCCTTCACTGCACTACAGCGCTTCACTGCACTAAAGCGCTTCACTGCTCTAAGCGCTTCACTGCTACTAAAGCGCTTCACTGCACTACAGCGCTTCACTGCTCTAAAGCTTCACTGCTCTAAAGCGCTTCACTGCTCTACAGCGCTTCACTGCTCTAAAGCTTCACTGCTCTAAAGCGCTTCACTGCTCTACAGCGCTTCACTGCTCTAAAGCTTCACTGCTCTAAAGCGCTTCACTGCTCTAAAGCTTCACTGCTCTACAGCGCTTCACTGCACTACAGCGCTTCACTGCTCTACAGCGCTTCACTGCACTACAGCGCTTCACTGCTCTAAAGCGCTTCACTGCACTAAAGCGCTTCACTGCTCTAAAGCTTCACTGCACTACAGCGCTTCACTGCTCTAAAGCTTCACTGCACTACAGCGCTTCACTGCTCTAAAGCGCTTCACTGCTCTACAGCGCTTCACTGCACTACAGCGCTTCACTGCTCTACAGCGCTTCACTGCTCTAAAGCTTCACTGCTCTAAAGCGCTTCACTGCTCTAAAGCTTCACTGCTCTAAAGCGCTTCACTGCACTACAGCGCTTCACTGCTCTAAAGCTTCACTGCTCTAAAGCGCTTCACTGCTCTACAGCGCTTCACTGCTCTAAAGCTTCACTGCTCTAAAGCGCTTCACTGCTCTAAAGCTTCACTGCTCTACAGCGCTTCACTGCTCTACAGCGCTTCACTGCACTACAGCGCTTCACTGCTCTACAGCGCTTCACTGCTCTACAGCGCTTCACTGCACATCATCTGACCAGCTGATGTTTTCTGCCCAGTCAGAAACAACAGGAGGAAACTCTGACATGTCAGGAGAGAGACAGTCACACTGAGGCTGCACATGACACACACACACACACACACACACACACACACACACACACAGACAAACACACACACAGACACACACACAGACACACACACACGCACACACACACACAGACACACACAGTCAGACAGACAGACAAACAGACGCCCTGGTGTTAGTTCAGACAGTAGCTCTGTATAATCATCATCATCATCACCGTCGTCTTACTTTTGGTTGTTGGACGGTTTGAAGAAGTCCACGGAGAAGCCGAAGTAGCTGCCCTGCGGTCCGGAGTAGACGGACGGAGAGTCCACGTCCAGATTAAAGGCTCCGCAGCGCTGAACCAGCAGCAGGACGACCCAGAGCCCGACAGCTGCCCGTCCTCCTGCCATGGCTGCCGGGGAGCTGCTCCGCGGGTTAGCCGCTGGAAACACGGAGGAAGAGGACGAAGATGAAGGCGGAGAGATGGAGGAGCTAACTGATGTTAGCGTGCTGCCAGAGAGTGTCCACTGGTCCGGTGTCGGTCCACTGGTCCGGTCTCGTTCCAGCGTCAACACGACGACACCACAACACCACGATAATACTCCTCCCGACGCGACGACGGCGAGACTTCCGGTCTGTACAGAGCCGTTCAAGAACCGTCGGAACCGGAGCAGCGTCAGCTCGTCTAACCGCTGAGAGCGAACAGAAACACGGATACACACCCGGGGAGAGGCCGTGTGTGTGTGTGTGTGTGTGTGCCACCGCAGGATCGTTCTCAAAGTTACATCCGGTTTATACCTTTCAGAACAAAAGCACCCCCCCAAACATTGTATCAGTGCTGTAAAATACCCAGCAGTACTCGAGTAAAAGTAAAGGTACTGTGTTACAATATTTCCCATATTAATAGTACTCGAGTAAAAGTCTTCAAGTATCTGATAATAAAGGCAGTCAAGTATCCAAAGTAGGGATGTCTTGACATCACAATACTCACGATAATCATGATATTTATTTTTTTTAATATTTATAAACACACGTGATGATATGGTGGGAATGATCCAGAGATGACGTCAGAGAATCCGTTTCCTCCTCAGGACACTGACGTAACTTATTCAGCAACACAAACACTCAGTGAACACACTTAAGGACACTTTGGATTCAGAGCATTTTTAAACAATTATTTTGATATTTCCACAATAATCATCTAGTTAAAATCTGATGTTGTGACAACCATAATCAAAGTATCAGTAAAGTAACTGATCCATATATTTATACATATGTATAAACTGTATGCTATGAGTCAGCTGATCATTGCAATCACTACTATGACTAAATACATTTAAAAATGTAATACTTTGGCTCTGATGCAGCATGTAATATATAAAGTAACTAGCAACTTAAGTCATCACATTAATGTAGTGGAGTAAAGTACAGTATTTGTCTCCAGAACGCAGTAAAGAACAGAAAGTGGAAATACTTAATAAAAGCACAAGTACCTCAAAACTGTATTTAGTTACTTTAAATTACAGTATTTTAATTAGACAAAATAAAATGTAACCTGTTTATTACCAGTTTAGAAGATTCTGCTAAATTATATAAAGATCAAAACATATTTATTTATCTCATTAGTTCCTTATTAAATACTAAATATTTGTTGATACTAAAATTCAGCCTGTAAATAATACAAATGTAAAACATTTTATCAATAGACTACAAACTGAGAAGCTGCAGAGGACCTGATGTCGGCGGTGGCTACGGAGGACGTGATGTCGGCGGTATCTACGGAGGACGTGATGTCGGCGGTATCTACGGAGGACGTGATGTCGGCGGTGGCTACAGAGGACGTGATGTTGGCGGTATCTACGGAAGACGTGATGTCGGCGGTATCTACGGAGGACGTGATGTCGGCGGTGGCTACAGAGGACGTGATGTTGGCAGTGGCTACGGAGGACGTGATGTCGGCGGTATCTACGGAGGACCTGATGTCGGCGGTGGCTACAGAGGACGTGATGTCGGCGGTATCTACAGAGGACCTGATGTCGGCGGTGGCTACAGAGGACGTGATGTCGGTGGTATCTACGGAGGACGTGATGTCGGTGGTATCTACGGAGGACGTGATGTCGGCGGTATCTACGGAGGACGTGATGTCGGCGGTGGCTACAGAGGACGTGATGTCGGCAGTGGCTACGGAGGACGTGATGTCGGCGGTATCTACGGAGGACCTGATGTCGGCGGTGGCTACAGAGGACGTGATGTCGGCGGTATCTACAGAGGACCTGATGTCGGCGGTGGCTACAGAGGACGTGATGTCGGTGGTATCTACGGAGGACGTGATGTCGGCGGTATCTACGGAGGACGTGGTGTCGGCGGTGGCTATGGAGGACGTGATGTCGGCGGTATCTACGGAAGACGTGATGTCGGTGGTATCTACGGAGGACGTGATGTCAGCGGTATCTACGGAGGACGTGATGTCGGCGGTGGCTACGGAGGACGTGATGTCGGCGGTATCTACGGAAGACGTGATGTCGGCGGCATCTACGGAAGACGTGATGTCGGCGGTGGCTACAGAGGACGTGATGTCGGCGGTAGCTATGGAGGACGTGATGTCGGCAGTGGCTACGGAGGACGTGATGTCGGCAGTGGCTACGGAGGACGTGATGTCGGCGGTAGCTACGGAGGACGTGATGTCGGCGGTGGCTACGGAGGACGTGATGTCGGCGGTAGCTACAGAGGACCTGATGTCGGCGGTGGCTACGGAGGACGTGATGTCGGCGGTATCTACGGAGGACGTGATGTCGACAGTGGCTACAGAGGACGTGATGTCGGCGGTATCAACGGAGGACGTGATGTCGGCGGTATCTACGGAGGACGTGATGTCGGCGGTGGCTACGGAGGACGTGATGTCGGCGGTATCTACGGAGGACGTGATGTCGGCGGTGGCTACGGAGGACGTGATGTCGGCGGTAGCTACGGAGGACCTGATGTCGGCGGTATCTACGGAGGACGTGATGTCGGCGGTATCTACGGAGGACCTGATGTCGGCGGTGGCTACGGAGGACGTGATGTCGGCGGTAGCTACGGAGGACCTGATGTCGGCGGTGGCTACGGAGGACGTGATGTCGGCGGTATCTACGGAGGACGTGATGTCGGCAGTGGCTACAGAGGACATGATGTCGGCAGTATCTACGGAGGACCTGATGTCGGCGGTATCTACGGAGGACGTGATGTCGGCGGTAGCTACGGAGGACCTGATGTCGGCGGTAGCTATGGAGGACCTGATGTCGGCGGTAGCTACGGAGGACCTGATGTCGGCGGTGGCTACGGAGGACGTGATGTCGGCGGTATCTACGGAGGACCTGATGTCGGCGGTAGCTACGGAGGACGTGATGTCGGCGGTATCTACGGAGGACCTGATGTCGGCGGTAGCTAAAGAAGACGTGATGTCGGCGGTAGCTACGGAGGACGTGATGTCGGCGGTAGCTACGGAAGACCTGGTGTCGGTGGTAGCTACGGAGGACGTAATGTCGGCGGTAGCTACTGAGGACGTGATGTCGGCGGTAGCTACGGAGGACCTGATGTCGGCGGTGGCTACAGAGGACGTGATGTCGGCGGTATCTACAGAGGACCTGATGTCGGCGGTGGCTACAGAGGACGTGATGTCGGTGGTATCTACGGAGGACGTGATGTCGGCGGTATCTACGGAGGACGTGATGTCGGCGGTGGCTATGGAGGACGTGATGTCGGCGGTATCTACGGAAGACGTGATGTCGGTGGTATCTACGGAGGACGTGATGTCAGCGGTATCTACGGAGGACGTGATGTCGGCGGTGGCTACGGAGGACGTGATGTCGGCGGTATCTACGGAAGACGTGATGTCGGCGGCATCTACGGAAGACGTGATGTCGGCGGTATCTACGGAAGACGTGATGTCGGCGGCATCTACGGAAGACGTGATGTCGGCGGTGGCTACAGAGGACGTGATGTCGGCGGTGGCTACGGAGGACGTGATGTCGGCGGTAGCTACAGAGGACGTGATGTCGGCGGTGGCTACGGAGGACGTGATGTCGGCGGTAGCTACGGAGGACGTGATGTCGGCGGTGGCTACAGAGGACGTGATGTCGGCGGTATCTACGGAGGACGTGATGTCGGCGGTATCTACGGAGGACGTGATGTCGGCGGTGGCTACGGAGGACGTGATGTCGGCGGTAGCTACGGAGGACCTGATGTCGGCGGTATCTACGGAGGACGTGATGTCGGCGGTATCTACGGAGGACCTGATGTCGGCGGTGGCTACGGAGGACGTGATGTCGGCGGTAGCTACGGAGGACCTGATGTCGGCGGTGGCTACGGAGGACGTGATGTCGGCGGTATCTACGGAGGACGTGATGTCGGCAGTGGCTACAGAGGACATGATGTCGGCAGTATCTACGGAGGACCTGATGTCGGCGGTATCTACGGAGGACGTGATGTCGGCGGTAGCTACGGAGGACGTGATGTCGGCGGTAGCTACGGAGGACCTGATGTCGGCGGTAGCTACGGAGGACCTGATGTCGGCGGTGGCTACGGAGGACCTGATGTCGGCGGTGGCTATGTCGGCGGTATCTACGGAGGACCTGATGTCGGCGGTAGCTACGGAGGACGTGATGTCGGCGGTATCTACGGAGGACCTGATGTCGGCGGTAGCTACAGAAGACGTGAGTCGTAAGTCGCTTTTTATCCAAAGGTAGCTTTTTATCCAAAGCGACTTACAATAAGTATTTAGAATTTGTCACAAGAAAGAAAGAAAACAAGAAAAAACACAAAAAAATCACTGTTGATAAAATCAAAAGAAAAGATAGAAACAATGATTTACTGACACATTAAGACTCTATTTCTGATTAAACAAGACACAAATCTGACATATGTTATTTATTGTTTGAAAATATAAAATAACACAATGTTATCATAATAGACAAATGATAATATATTGTTTTAAATGCTGTTTCATGTGTGGACAGATGTGATTTCTGGCCACCATGTTTGTTTGGATCTCAACATGAATGTAATGTTGAAGACAGAAAACACGAAAATCTGCCCTCATGATTAATGAGCAGAAGTCAGTGAATCCAATGTTTTGATACTGAACTAGACTGCTTTTATTCTGGAGCCCGATTTCTGTGTTTTCCTGTCTGTCTGCAGTCAACCGGTTCAACTTGAGGCGGCAGAGTCATGACGCACAACAGGAAGTTCATTCCTCAACAGAGTGAAGCAAAACACACTTGTTCAGGACAGAACAGGCTGATGTCTGCAGCAACAGGACAGGCTAGTTTAAATCTGGAGGATTAACTTCTGTTTGTCATGTTTCCTTGATAGCAGATGAACACATACTGTCATGTGTTCATTGAGGACAGACAAAAATCAAGTAAAGTCCAAGTCAAGATAATCAAGTCCTTAATCAAGTCCCACGTTTAAAAAAACAACAGTCCCTTGTCAATATAATCAAGTACTTAATATAGTGGTCCTACATCAGAGCAGTCCAGGTCAAGTCCAAGAAAAAGGTACTGGTCTTTTACATGGTTGAGTCCTGGTTAAGACAGGGGACTCCCACGAGTCCCATGTAAGGTCCCATATCAGAATAAACAAGTAAAGTAACCTAAGTAAAGGCAGTCAAGTCCCCGGTCAAGAAAGGCAAGAACCAAGCAAAGTCAAGTCCTAAGTCAAGAACATCATAAGTCAATGGCTTGAAGTTGATTTAAAGTCCCAGGTTAAGACAGAAAAGTTCCACAAGTCACATGTCTTAAGACGGTCAAGTCCTGCGTGCAGTCCAGGTCAGATCGGAATCAGGAAGACCTGAGGTCCAGATACCCCATCTCCCAATTCAAGTCTGAAGTCATGACCACCAAGAATGACAAGTTCCTAGTCAAGTCCATGTCACTTTAAGACAAGACCAAAGTCCAGGGACAGTCTGATGTTGTTTTATGTAATTACTTTGTTAACACGTCTAAAAAACCCTGAACAGACAGAAACATGCTGACGTGTTACAGCTCAAACCTTCAAGTGTCTTTCACTAGAAAAATGTTTGTGATGCTTTCAGCTCAGACGGAGCTACAGCCTAGTAAATCCTACACACACACACACACACACACACACACACACACACTGAGCTGAGGGCTTTTCGTCTTATTTGGCCATGAGCTGCTCTGAATCAGCGCTACAATGAAGTGTGCACTCAAGAATGTGTAGCAGAACTCCCCCGAGATCCACAGGAGGGGGAGGTGTGTGTGTGTTTGTGTGTGCATGCTTGTGTATTTGTGTCAGAGAGATGGTGTAATGGACATTGTGTAAGTCTGAGTTCTGCAGATTATGTAGCATGCAGAGCTCGACGCCCTGGACCTTCAGAGGAAGTTTACAGGCATCAGACTGGTTCAGGGTCAATCAAGGTAAGAACTTTGAAGAGAGATGTCAGAACTGGAGAGGTCCAGAGTTCTTCCTCCTGTTTGTCAGTTTTAATGATTAAATGCTTCAATCTGAAACATCAGTAACTTCTCAGCAGGTTCAATACAACAATCACCTGATCTGTAAAACCTGCAGGAGACAAAACCACATGACATAGAATCCTCATTAAAGGTTTATATTGTGTATTTATTTCATAACTACACTACATTGTTGATGGCTTAACCTTTTCAGGAGAAACACAACAATAACAAATCATCATGAAGTCGATGTGTTGAACTTTACAGACCGACATGATGATTCATGTGTTCATACTGTATCATCTCAGTCCACCAGCTGCTCTCTGATTGTCTGTCCCCTGTCTGGAGTGGACTTTATCTCAGAGAGCAACACGATGAGAGCGTTGACAGTAAACCAGAACAGATAAACATCTGCTGGAACTAAAAAGTTCTGTTCTGGTCCATCACTTCTAAACACCATCTAAAGCACAGAAGGCAGATGTGATGAGGTGAAGGTACAGGTGTGTCCAAAGGGTGAAACTTTTACTGACACGTGACTTGGACATGTCTGGTCCCACAACATATTAACTGAATTACTATATAAAAACACTTATACCATGGTCTGGGGGAATACTCGATTCTGATTGGCTGCAGGGTGTCCATTAATCCCTGATATATGGACACCTACTAAGTAGTTCCAGTCAAATTGACTGTTCACCGTTCTAAATCAATGCGCTAGCTGGCGTATCAGATCTGAATATTATATTTCCACACTGAGTGCAGTCCGTCAGTCCTTCAGTATCCTCTGAACACCACAGGGTGGCGACTGTAACACACAAGCTGCAGAAAGTTCACTTCCCCTCTAAATTTACTGATACATGAATAATCTCACATCCCGTTGGCTGTTCAGCTCTCTGCTTCAGGCTGCGGCCACAGTAACGTTACACACGGCCGGTCATTTGTTCGTCAAAATCTTGCTATCGATTTGGGGACAATGACATGACTGGTTTGCTAGCTGGTCTTGTTGTTAAACATACTCTCAAATTATATTTACTGTTTGTCAACCGTATATAATGTTATTGACTTTGAATCTTGCTAGCATAGCGTTAGCTTTCTGGCTCATCACTGAGCGGACTAGAATATCTCCTGTTGCCAAGTCGTATCTATGGTCCGTCCTATTTACTGGAGGAGTAATGACTGTTCCAGGTTTTAGTCAAACCCTCAGACGTTGCCAGGGAAACTTAGTTATGGCTTGTGAAAAACTTTATATTTTGATTGTAAAACAAATATAAATATAGAAATATAATTTAATGGTCTTAATTTCTTTTCTTTGGCAAGTGACCATGGTATAAGCGGGATAATGTCCTTCGAGGTGTCCATAAACAGGAATTAATGGAATTGGCGGAGGCCTAAGAACCGTCATGCACATGTTGTAACACCTCAGCTCCTCAACAGCCCATCAGAACAGCTCAGACTGAAGTGAGTAACAGTGTGATGATGCAGCGTCTCATTTGTGGCTCCACGGTGATTTAGACTGGAGTACAGGTATGTAACCAACATTTCTTTCACGCTGTAGTACACCCCATGTCATAGTGTATCAGTTGGGTGACACCTGTTTACATCATGAATGGCTGATGTCATACACTTAACTGTACAAGTGTCCTGTACAATGTACTCTACTGTGGGGGAAATATCTTTAGGCTTCGTTGTCCAAGCCCTATATTTTAGTTTTTCTAAAGGACTGAGAGACGCAAACATGGTGGAGGAAGGGGCCAAATGTTCAGCGGGGTACAGGAAGCTGCCCTTGTAAACTTGGTTTAGGAAAATAATAAAATCAGATTACCAGAAATTCAAAGCTACATCATCCAAGACAACACCATATTCAACAACATTCAACGAGTCAGTCTGTCCACATTGGCTCGTATTCTCAAGCGAAACCAAATCAGAATGAAACAACTTTATAAGGTGCCTTTTGAGAGAAACTCTCAAAGAAACAAAGAACTCAGACGAGCATATGTGGATGTAAGTACAATACTGACTGCAGTACACTACACGCAACACCGTTTCCCAGTGTGTTGCATACTGTAACACCATTTTGACTGATTTCTGTTCTTTGTTTTCAGAGAGTACTGGAAATGGATGATCATGCAATCCAACATGAGTTCATCTTTATAGATGAGGCTGGGTTCAACCTAGAAAACACCAGAAGAAGGGGAAGAAACGTCACTGGCCACAGAGCCATTATGTTCCTGGCCAACGTGATGGGAACATCAGAATGTGCGCTGCCATCTCCAATACGCATGCTGTCCTCCACCATCATGCCAGCCTCGGACCATACAACACAGCCCATATTCTCACATTTCTGGATAGACTCCACAACATTCTCATACCACCAGAGCATACGAATGATGCAGACCATCAAAGAAACCTGTACGTTGTAGCATGGGACAACATGCGCTTTCACCGTGCAGCCCCAGTCCAAAACTGGTTTGCTGACCACCCACCATTTCTCGTGCAATACCTCCCATCATACTCACCTTTTCTGAACCCCACAGAAGAGTTCTTTTCGGCATGGAGGTGGAAAGTATACAACCAGCAGCCCTTTATGCGCATGCCTCTTGTGCAGGCTATGGAAGAGCTATGCCTAATTATTAATTTTTTTTCTGCACATTTTTTCTGCAATTTTCCTTTTCAGTTTACTGTTTTGTGACCATATTTTTGTTCACTCCAATGTAAATATATCTGCTGTGCATATGTTGCAATGACTTGTTTGGTGAAAAATAAAAAAATAAATGTTCACCAAATATTTCTGTGCATGTGAACAATCTGAATAATTCTCTACAATTTAAACTATTTTAGTATTATGGAAAAGCATACTGAAGATGAGAGTGTGCGCCTTTGGGTACAACAGTTTGATTTGATAATGCTACATGTGGTTTTGGCCACAGAGCTTCATTTTGCAGGATATATGAGGTGTTTTGCAGTTTGGGTGGTTTTGTGAATTGTGTTAAGTATTTTGATAAAACCAGCCTAGTTTGCAAAATTGTGTTTTAGCAGTTGGAAAAGTGTAATAAGGTCTGACCCATCAATGTTAGTGTCTGTCAGTGAGTCCAGTCCAGACAGCAGACAGACAGACAGACAGACAGTCATAAAGCAGCTGACAGCAGCGCAGTAAAGACATCGGGTCAAAGTGGACCGAAGGTTTGTAGAGTCTAACTTTATTTAAACAGTGGGATGACACCAAGCAGCTCTACAGGACCTGTATCATCAGTGAGTGGACCTCTGTTTACAACAAAACTCACTCATACAATCACATCCAGTGTGTCCTGACAGAGATTATACACAGAACCACACCGGGTCTGATGTCAACACCAGAACAAATGTTCCTGTAAGACAGACACATGTTCAAAATCCGTGTTCAGTTTTCAGTCTCCTGTCGTGACGCCTCTGTGTTGAGGTTCTGCTGGGTTATACATTATGTTTGTCTTAACTCCTGGTTCTGTCTGACACACAGCTGGACAACGACTCCTTACACCAGCCAGTGGTCTCTCCTCCTCCTCCCTTCTCTCCTCCTCCTCCCTTCTCTCCTCCTCCCTGTCTCTCCTCCTCCTCCTCCACCACCACGACCACCACCACCACCTCCTCCTCCACCACCACCACCACCACCTCCTCCTCCACCACCACCACCACCACCACCACCTCCTCCTCCACCCCCACCACCTCCACCACCACCTCCTCCTCCACCCTGTCACTCCTGGTTCCGGCTCCAGCTCACAGGGATCCACTGTGGTTCGTCCTGGGCTTCCTGTATGATGGAGCACAGTTGGATGCAGGCGTCCTGCAGATCGTCGTTCACCAAGACGATGTCAAAGAACTGTTTGTACTTTGCCTCAATGAGTCGAGACAAGTCCTCCATCTCCAGCAGGTCCTCCTCCTGCAGGAGCACAGACACCCTGTGAGTCACTTTACACATTTATCAGATAAGATGATCCTTTATTGATCCCAGGGAGACATAAAGGCTACGTTCACACTGCAGGTCTTAATGCACAATTCCGATTTATTGCTCAAATCCGATTTTTTTGTTTGGCTGTTCACATTACCTCTTTAAATGCGGCCTGTCTACGGATTGCTGTGTGAACAGCACACGCTCCTGAAGTGACCCGCATGCGCAGTTGATCATTGATGACATCACGCCACAGCGGTGTTTACGGAAGCGAACATGGCAACGGCAACCGGTAACGTGGGACTGTGCGGCTTAATGCTAAAAACAGTGTGTGGCGGCAGCCGGCAAATTTGTGAGCGGGTGATATCACGAAGGAGGAAGAGGAGAAAGAAAATTCATACTTTAATGATGGCTCTATGCGGAGCAATAGCGGCAACATCCGTACAGAGGAGTACTTGGATGCGGCGTCGGAGCCAGGAGTGGTGGGATCGGGATGTGGCTGGTTACACCGAGCAGGATCACTGCTGTCCTCCATGTTTGTTTTGATTATGTTCGTGGCTCCCGCTCGCTCCCGCCTGTGGCACACTTTTTTTCCAATCAACTTTATTTGTCATTCATTTACAAAACAGTGCAGCGCGGGTCAGAATTACGTCAAAGTCGCATTAAATGCGACCTGGCTGTTCAGATTGCGGTCGCATTCAAAAAAATCCGATAGGTATCCGATTCAGTACCACATTTAAATGTGGCCTGAATCTGATTAGAAAATGTCAGATTCAATGCGACTTGTGCTGTTCACACTGTCAAAAGCAAATCAGATATGGGTCACATATGAGCGAAAAAATCGGATTCAGGTCACTTGTAACTGCAGTGTGAACGTAGCCTTAGTTGTGGCAGCAGCACAAAGACTCAGAAGAAAGGAAGACGTAACATGTAGAAACTAAAATAGCGTAGAAAAAAAAATTAACATTAAAAAATACTAATTAAACAGCAGGTAACTACAGTTGTTCTGCTGTCTGGTCCGGTTCTTACTGTGAAGGCTCTGTTGACGCTGTAGCTGGTGATGATCCGGGCGTCTCTCCTCGTCTGTCTCAGTCTTTCAGGACTCGGAGCTTTGATGAAGATCACGTAGGGCTTCAGTTTCCCCGTGCGCAGCGTCAGGATGCTCTGATGACAGAACCAACAGATCTGTGTTCATCCGCTGCTGAAAATAGTCCCAAACAAACGCTCCTGTTTGCTTGATGAAGCAGCTGTTCAGGAAGTCATCGTATCATTCAGCAGGTGTCCGTGACTCAACGTGGTATGGAAAAATGTTTTTGAATATGATGAGAACCTTCGTTCAGATTTACATCTCAAACATGTTCAAACAAACAAAACTGGGACACACTCATAACAACTTCTCCCCGGTATTAAACGTGATCAGAAACTAAATAAAGATGGAACAGTTATGTCGGTTAGCCGGTGGACGGAAACATTTTCTCTATTTTGTGATGTTTTACAGACCGAACAGTTAATCAGTTAACTGATTAAATGATCTACAGATTTATCCATATTACAATAATCTTTACTTTCAGTCATATATCTCTCATTACATTACAATGCTTATATTTTAATGTTTGCATTTTCCAAGTCAATTTCATTTATAAATCACAAAATCAAAATTTCCTCTGGAGGAGCTTCACAGTGTGACCAGCAGACGAGCCTGGATCAGAATCTAGAGGTCCAGTCTGACTGACTCTTAATGAAACTCACTCGTGGTTCTACGTCGACGATGCACATCCGTCCTCGTTTTACCACCTCGTCTACGGCATCAGTGCTGGTCCCGTACAGGTGACCCCTATACTCCCCGTACTCCACAAACCTGAACACACGTCAACAGATAAATATGAGGCCATAAAATAACAATAACAATTCAAACATGTTTAAAAAACACTAACATGTTAACAAAGATGGCGATGCTCTCACCTGTGGTTACACACCATGTACTCAAACAGCTCCTTGGTCACAAAGTGGTACTCTCTTCCTGTCTGCTCGCCTGGTCTGATTGGACGAGTGGTGTCTGGAGGAACAGGGCGACAGCCAATCAGAACAGAGCAATTATTCACAGATGACTCTCAGAAGGGTCTGACATGGTAGATCACATCCTATTTCAAACAAATGTGTTGAATCAGTGGAGGAGACATACGAGGTACGGGTCCCTGGAAGATGGAAGGGTTCAGTTTGATGAGTCTCTTCCTCAGTTCATTCACGCCGACACCTGAAGCACCTGGACAGACACAAAACAAGCCATGAGGCTCTGTCAGACTGCACGACAGAGAGGAGACACTGAGACAGAGCAGGGACACAATCACTGATCATTTACAGGTGATTCAGTGTTTCACATCTGTAAACTGAGGGACAACCAGCCAAACACACAATAATTCATGAATTGATCGTGTGCGATCATCCGCCTGTAGTGTAACTGTTGGTGTCTCACCGACGAGGACGATGAGGCGGTGGTTCTCCTGCGGGAGGCGCTGGTACAGACACACCTCCTCGTAGGGAGTGGACAGAGCGCTGCTGTTGGGAGAGCAGGAGGTGCAGGACTGACGTCTTCTCCTGTAGGACGTCCTCCTCCACAGACGGAAACTCTGACGGAAACCAGCTGAAGAGAAGACGACTCATTTATTAATCTACTGGATCTTTATTATCCAAAAGGAAGAGAAACTGTGGTAATTAAAGTTAATTAATAAAGACAGTAACGTCTGACTGTCAGTATCTGTTAGACATAACGAGGCTTCATAATGAACATAAATGAAACTCTATCAACCTGTTCATTAACAGTGTCCACAGAAGCATTCTGTTTATTTTATAAATCTTTATTTCTATTTGTGTTAAATTCATTAATTCATTTTAATCATCATTGAGCCGAGAGAGTTCTTCACTGAGGACGTCTTCTGCTCCGTAATCATCACTTGTGTACAGATGTCAGTATTAACTAACTACCACAGTAACTAACTAACTAACTCTCTAGTTACAACTATGGCAACCAGCTGCAGTGACTAAGTACAGTAAGTAACTGTGAGTTACCGAGGTAGATCCCATCAGTGACGTCAGAGTCGGCCTCATCTGGAGGACGAGAAACATTCAGGCCGTGTTCAGAATTTAAATAAGACAGATAAATAAAAGTCCTTTTGAACTTTTCTTTAAGCAGACTTAACGACACACAGAGGTTAACACAGCAATCGATCAGCAGATCAATTATCCACATTTAATGAACCCTCCACACTGTTTCTGTGGAGATTGACTGAGGGAGATTAAAATTGTAATTTTAATTCCTCATTTTAGTATTCAAGTTTTCTCAAGTCACAACACAAAAACAACGTGATGTTTCCCAAGTCAGTGTTCTCCAGCAGGGGGCGGCAGAGCCCACTGAGCTGTTAAACACACTTTCTCCTTGAAGCCAAAGTTACCTGTTCTAATTTACAGTTTTTTCCAGTTGCTAACACACTAACACGACATACATAACACACATATTTAAACTGACACACAGAGAGCAAAACCTCTTCTCAAGTCTCCAAAACTTTAAACACATTTTCTGCTTTACACACATTTTGCAATTCAAAATGTCACTTTTTAAATGCGCTGAACACGGTTCTCTGCATAAGACACAACAATCTGACATGAAGTCACATGTTTGCCCTCCAAAATGACACTACACAAGCTCATTGGCCACTACATGTGCCACCTGGCCAAACAACTGTTAACTGTCACTACTTCAATCAGGACGTCAGCACTAACAGACCACAGGTGAGCTTTTTTTTTCCAACAACAATGGAAGACGTTGCAGAGAGAGGAAGAGGAAGAGGGAGGGAGAGAATGAGAGGGGGAGGAAGAGTGAGAGGAGGAGCTGGTAGAGGAGCTCATGGCCAAAGAAGACAACAACTTTCAGATGACATCAGAAACACCTGAGTTGATGATGTCATCAGCCTCTCACTGTCACATTCTGTTTCTGCACTTTTCTTTTTCAGTTTACTGTTTGTGAGTATATTTTGTTCACTCTAATATAAATATATCTGCTGTGCATGTGTTGCACTGACTTGTTTGGTGAAAAATAAAAGAATAAATGTTTCAGCAGCATGTGTGTGTATCTGCAAATATTTCTGTGCATGTGAACAATCTGAAGAATTCTCTACAATTTAAACTATTTTAGTATTATAGCAAAGCAGACTGAAGATGAGAGTGCTTTTCATTCTGCCCAACAGTTTGTAGCTGGTTAGACAAACATCTGTAATATGAATGAAGTGTGTGCCATTGGGTGCAACAGTTTGATTTTGATAATGCTAGATGTAGTTTTGGTTGCAGAGCTTCATTTTGCAGGATATATGAGGTGTTTTGCAGTTTGGGTGGTTTTGTGAATTGTGTTAAGTATTTTGATAAAACCAGCCTAGTTTGCAAAATTGTGTTTTACCTAGTTGGAAAAAACTGTAACAAGTGATGACATCATCAATATTTCAGTGAAAAGCCAAGACCATGCAGAGAAAAAAGTGAACCAGTTGACGTTAACTGGAATGAAAAGAGTATTTGTTACTGACAGAAGGAATCTGAGTACTTCTTCTGTTATTAACCTGCTGAGGAGGATCAGCTGATCTCATGGACGCTCTGTGGTCACAGATCCTTCATCAATGATAACTTTCTGAATCTGTGAAGTCTTCAGTGTGTTTAAGTGAATAAAAACAAGCTACTAATTACTAATCACAGACTGACAGATTGATGACAGCACAACAAATCAACGATTGATCAGCAGTGATCAATCTGAACATCAACTCATCAGAGTGAACTCTGACCCTAACCCCTTCATATTAATGTTCCTCACTGTGTCGGACTTGTTACCTGTGACTGTGTGTTTGTCATCAGCAAGCGTTCCATCGTCCTCTGAAACAGACAAACAAGACTCCTCTGAACAACTGAAGCTGCAGTCAGCAAACACAACATGAAGTTAACTGTGCAATTAAAGACTGGCAACATGTCTGAACACACTAACCCTCATCAGGCAGCGTCACTGAGGGCAGACAGAGAACAAACACATGTTAACACGTTAGACTGCCCCCTGCAGGCAGAGACGGGAACTACAGAGGCAGTGAAGTTCAGTACAGATAAAAACTCTTTATGCAGTGCATTTTAAAGATACATAAACAAAAAAATGTCCTGCCATAGAACCCACAGTGAAGTGAATGAATGTCCCTGCACATCAGTAAACATTAGTGTCATTGATAATATTGATGAGCTCACAGGGTCTGATGCAGGTATGAACCTGTAGCGGCTGACACCACCACTGCTCCCTCTGTTTACTGCAGAGACAGAAGAAGATTCAACATTTAAACTGCACAGAGAAACAAACTAAGAATTAAAACAGCAGAAATCAGCTGATTCAGGATGCTCATAACTCCACATGAGACGATTAACTCATTAATCAACAGACAGAGAAATAACTGGCAACTACTTTGATTAACAGATAAATTACTTCAGTTAATTCTCAATGGAAAACAACTGAAATGCTCTGATAATACATCAAATATAATATCTCTTTCTTTCTGATGTTATTTGTGATGTTAAACAGTAAAATAAAGTTCTGTCAGTCAAACACAACAAAACATTTGAAGGCATCATCTTTTCCTTTCATGTGTCATAGTCTAAACGATTCACTGATGAACTCAGAATATAATTTGAAAACATTAATTAAAATAAGTGTTAGTGGCAGTCTGTTGGCCACAACCTGTAAATTCAGGAGGAAACATGTGAGATCCAGATCATTTATTGTTGTAACGACTGAATAAGAACAGTCACTAAATGTCCTCTGATGTTTTTAACTGAATCTGGAGTGCTGCCGGTACATCTTAGAGTGGAGCAGCTGAAGTTAAATTATATGTATAATGTTGTAAATGGCCATGCTCCCAATTATATATGCTCCAATATAAAAATGGTTCACACTCAACACAATCATAATACAAGGGCCAGAGTTCGTTCATGTAAAGTACCCAGAGTTCAACATGCAGTCTCAAGTCCCTTTGTGTACACTGGTATCTTGTTATGGAACAGATTCCACCTGTAACCAAACTTTTGAATTGTCGACAGTCTCTTAGAAATCAGGTTGAGGTCTTTTTATGGAACAAGGTGACGAATGTATGATGAGTCATGTCTATGCTTGCCCTATTTATGTTTTACTAGATATGTATTTTATTTTCTCATAACTTTTAGTAATTAGTTTTTTCTTTGGATTGTGTCTGTTATTATGTCAGTGTTCTTGTTTCTGTGTCTTTGTGTTTTATGTGTTGACATCGAGGACCATGTTGGAAATAAGTGTTATCACTTTAACATGTTATCTTTTGGATCCTTTGGATTACATGTTCTGTCTTCGAATACAAAAATCAATCAATCAACCAAAAATGTGTCCAGTGAATAAAGTTTGACCATCAGGTGTTGAGGTGAGTGACCGTCACCTCTTCAGGGTGCTGGCAGAGGGAATCAGACCAGCGCAGGAAACCGTACACGGCAGCTTCTTGGCCTGCCACCACTGTCCGTCGGACTGGTCCACCACCTCCAGCAGGTCTCCTCTGCTGAACGCCATCCCTGCATCAGGACACGGGATGGACGAGTCCTGCAGGGGGCAGTAGTCCACCATCGCCCTCATGTACACCTGACAGACACAGAGCAGGTGAGTGTTGGTGGCAGGACGGGAGCTGCTCAGTGTCCTGCTGGCAGAATGTTTTAAAAATTCATTCATTCATTCATAGGTGTATTTTCTTGTTTATTACTCTGTCTGTATGTTTTATTTCCTCCTGTATTTCATTCTGACATTGAATTGTGTATTTCTTACCTTTTGTCTGTGAAACACTTATTAGGTTATGAATAGGTTTATTCATTATGATTTGAATTCTTCATAAACTGCTGTTAAACAATGCAAGACTGTAATATACTATACTAGAAATAGAACTGGTGGTTAAAAACATAAAGAAGATAAAAGCTTTAACAGAGTTAGATTCTGATCTAACGCTGGATAAGAACATTAATCATGTTGCATGTTTTTATAAAAGTGTTGAACTGTTTCGTTAAAGACTCGTCTCGTCACCTGCTCTTCGTTTACATACTAACTAAAGGTGTTTAACTGTTAGTGTTAAAGTCCTGGAAAACTATAAAAACCAACACGTCAAGTTAGAATGAAGAATGAAGGAGCAGCTGCACGACTTTTTGATGAACTGTTTTCAAAATATAAGAGAGATGTTTTTAAAACGAGTCACCATGTTTGTTCAGTTTGAGCCTGTGAGTGCTGTTCGTCCAAACAGATGCAGAAAGTGTTTGTGCAGCGGCAGGAGGAAGTTCTCTCTGCTGTGAGGATGCTCAGGTCCAAAACCACAAACACTCATTGACTGAGTGGTCTGATTGTTGGATTTGATGGTAGACAGACTAGCATGTGTCTTTTCCAGACTTGTCTTTAGATTGAATTGTATGTCTGAGTCACAGAGATACATTCAGCCTGTCAGTGTGTTACATTCATATTCACAGTGACTTGATGAGATTGAGTTGTTGAATCATTTCCCAAGTGTCTGCTGGATGTTTCTTACCGGCTTGAGGCTGCTGCTGCTCTGAGCTGCGTTAGGAATGACTTTAAACAGGATCGTCCCCCGAGACTTCACCTGATGGAAGAGACACAGCGGAGTGAACAGAACCAAGAGCACCAGCAAACCCTTCAACACTGAGGGTCACATTTATGATTCTATCATTTCATTTCATCATCTGTGGCCTTCAACATAATCAAACATACTTCTGATGATTGATTGATGATTAATTTTACTTATCAATGACGGGACCCACCAGGATCTGGATGACCTGTTCTGGCTCCAGACCCACCACAGGGTTTCCATTCACCTCCACCAGTAGATCACCGGGATGGAGGAGGCCTGACACACACACACACACACACAGACACACACACACACACACACACACACACACACAATATAGGCTTTTTAAGTACTCGAGTTGCTGAGCTGCTGTCATGTGACGCTGAAACATGGTGGATGAGAGTGAGCATTGGGTTGATGGTAAGAAACTTTAGGGTTAGTTTGTTGTGAAGTCGTTGTGTTGTTTCCTTTACTCCTCCTTGTCACTCAAATACTGGAAATAGTTGTCAACATGTTGTTTAAATCGTATGAGATATGAAATGAAAACAACTTTTCTTGGTGTCCATGTTATTCCTACATTCTGATGTGACACAAATGAACGCCAATGTCAGAAGAACTACTTCCCAGTTCAGGAAATGGGACCATCTTAGAGCAGCTGAGTGCATCCTTACATACAGTCCCCTCCAAAACTACTGGAACAGCGAGGTCTGTCCTTTTGTTTTTGCTTTGGGTTTGACATCTAAAGATGAATATGAGACAAGAGATCAGTTTGACAGCTTTATTTCCAGGTATTAACAGCATACATAACAGAACACTCAACTTTTAGGTGAGCTAATGTTCAGGAACAGAGAGACTGGAAATAGATCAGAGTGTATAATTCTTAATATTTCATTGTACATCATTTGCTTGCGACGTGCTGACATCACCAAACCTTTGCATTCTTCTTGTGTGATGCTTCTCCAGACTTCACCTCAGACTCTCTGCTGGCGTTTGTTCCTGGAAGAAGCCATGCAGCCGAGCCATGACATCACCTCCACCATGTTTCACAGATGAGCTTGTGTGTTTGGCATCCTGAGCAGATGCTTTCTGTCTCATCACATCAGACTTTCAATCATCTTTGTCTCATCGGACCATGAAACTTTGTCCCAGAACTTCTGAGCCACGTGTCTGTACTTTTTGGCAAATTCCAATCTGGCCTTTCTGCTCTTATTGCTAATGAGTGGTTTGCATCTTCTGGTGTGGCCTCTGTTCTTTTGTTCCTGAAGGCTTCTGTGAACGCTGGATTGTGGTACCTTCACTCCTGCCCTCTGGAGACTGTTGGTGATGTCACTGACAGTTGCTTTAGGGTTTTTCTTTACAGCTCTCACAATGTTTTATCAACTGCTGTTGTTTTCCTTCTTCTACCAGTTTGACGTCTGTTGCTGAGAACACCAGTGGTTTCTTTCTTCTTCAGGACAGTCCAGATGGTTGTACCTGCTATGGCCAATGTTTGTTTTGTTTAGGCTCCGATTGATTCTCTATCTTCTTTCAGCCTGAGGCAACAATTGCTTGCTTTTGTCCCATAGACAGCTCTCTGGACTTCATGTTGGTTACACCTTTTAAACTATAAATGCAGTCTGCAAAGACAAAACCTGAGTTGAAACTGAGAGTAGGGGCAGCTGTAGCTCAGTGGGTAGAGCTGGTGGACTAGTGATTGGAAGGTCTCTGGTTCAAATCCCGGCTCCCTCACGGAAAAGAAAACGGAATGGAAACTAAGAGTAGACATTCAGCTGTTTTTATTGATTGAATAATCAATGCGCAGCAAAAAACACCTGTCAGCAGTGTTGGGGAAGCTACTTTGCAGGCGTAACTTGTAAAACTACATGTAGTTCAGCCGGGCAGTAGTTTAATCAAACTACTTATACTCATTATACTCATTTAACTCAGCGCTAAATAAATCAACGTATGCTGTATGTGAAACAAAATATAATAGCCTACAAAAAATTCACATGCCAGAAAAAATATGCCTCTCAACTCGAGAGGAAAAAGTTGAAAAAAGTCAAAATTATTGTTATTTTCGGCTTGCAGAGCTCACATGTGAACACGTAGGCCGTGTCTGTAGATGCATCTATATCCAACATGTACATGCTGAGATATGGCCGTGGTTGGGCTGGTGCGTTCAGGGCACATCGGTGGTAGCAGGAGGGTCGTCCATGATGTGCTTGTGCCATATGAGCGCTGCCTTCATGGCACAAAGACCCGCCCACTCTGTGAAGCATTTGAGTGCTGCCAGGGCGAGCCAATCAGAGGCAGTGTTGGCTTAGCATTTCATGACATTTTTCATGCCTTTTTCCAAAGAAAAATAAAATAAAATTTATATTATATAGGTCTTTTTTTAATAAAAAATATTTCATTTTATTGGCCAAAATTTAAGTTTGTAAATTGAGCAGTTGAACCACAAAAAATGACCCATAAAGTGGTTAAAATTCTTGACGCATCGCAAAATATAAACGTAGTTTAACTACCAGCAAGTTACAGAAAATTGCAGTTTAGCTATTTGATTCAACTACATGTAGTTTAAGTCCCGCCAACACTGCCTGTCAGTCACATGTTCCAAGAATTTTGCTCACTTGAAAATTGTGTGGGTTCAAACAAAAGATGCTTCCTTCTAAGCTTTATTAAGCTCATATTCATATATTGATGTCAAACCAAAAACAAAATAACTTTCCTCTCTGTTCCAATAGTTTTGGTGGACTGTACACACACACACACACACACACGTAGTTAATACAGTCTTGTCTCACCACTGCGGTCAGCAAGTCCTCCATGAATCACTCTGGCGATGAAGATCTCTCCTGTCTCCTCGTCTCTCCTGATCGTCGCCCCCTGACAGACCGGCAGGCAGACAAACATTATTTATCATCTAATAACAGTCTTCCAGCTCACACTGTACTCCATGTTTAGTTTATAGTGGCCTGTAGACATCAGGTCCTGGGTAACAATTTGGTGACAGCTTCTCAGTGGATCTGTAGAAGAGTTTCAACTTAAGGTGCTGATGGAGAGCAACACCTTCTAATTTGTAAATTCACATTTTTGGTGCAAATTATTTCAGAACATTTTTCACAAATTATACTTTAAAAAGTGAAGGGGAGAAAATCTGCCACTTCAAAAAGTGGCAGTGTCCAAATACAGTGTTTTCAGAGTGAGTGACACCTCTGACAGATACATTAACACAGATACTTGCTAACATTAGCTGAGGTCACAAGAGAAACTGCAAAAAGATAAAAGACAGATAATGACGATGATGGTGATGATGGTGATGATGGTATCTCTTCTTTCATTCTACTGTAAAACCCTGGAACACTCCGTCTACAACCAACTGTCCTCCCATCTTTCATAAAACGACCTCTTTGGCCCAAAATCAGTCAGGCTTCAGGACTGCTCACCCCTGAGACGACCCTTCTCACGGTGACTGAATCACTCGGTGCCGCCAGAGCCTCGTCCCACTCATCAGTCCTCGTTGTGGGAGAAAAATATGATTCTCCCTGATCATTCTGCCCTCATACGATAGGAGGTCATACGTATCTTGTACAGATGCTAATGTCTGGATAAGAATAGCAGAAGTCTCTCTGACCTATTTTACCTCCTAGTCCTCTGGCTAGAGGGGAGAGACTCTGCATCACCCCCCATGGCAACACACTGTGCAGACAGACATGCTGTTATGTTGCTCCTCCAAGATCTTGTTTTATAAACTATCTCAACGTAAGTCATCGGTGTCGCTGAGTCTTCTTCATCTCTCCTGAATGGCGAGCCAAAATCCCACAACACTCATTCGCCTCAACCTATATGCTGCATCTGATACAGTCGAATTCTCCTCTCCACTCTGGCTGAAAAATGAAAAAACGAACTCTCTCTGTACCTTAGAGAGCCAATCACCATCACTTATGCAGTTGTCTCGCCCCTCCCTCCTCCCTCACCGGAGACAAAAAACCAGCTCTGCAGCTCCGGTGGCTGAGAGCTGAGTCGGATGACAACAGCTTCAATGATCAGCTTCAGTTTGTAAAGCGCCACATTTATTAGTCAGTAACGGTAACGGCGTTGTAACGATGGAAATAGTAATTAGTTAGATTACCCGTTACTGAAAAAAGTAACGCCGTTAGTAACGCCGTTTATTGTAACGCCGTTATTGCCAACACTGCCCTCAAGGCTCAGTATTAGGACCGCTTCTGTTTTCACTATACACTAGATCACTAGGCTCTGCAGTCACATCACATGGATTCTCTTTTCACTGTTATGCTGACGACACCCAACTGTTCCTCTCTTTTTCCCATCACCCTCCGACACCCACGTTGCAATGCGACATCTCTGCTTGGACAGCTGCACATCACCTCAACCTTCATAAGACTGAACTCCTCTTCATCCTGGGGAAAGACTTCCCTTGCATGGACCTGTCAGTCACTGTTGAGGACGTCACAGTATCACCGATGTAATCCTCGATGACTGACTGTCCTGCGCCCCCAACATCGCTGCTGTGGCCCAATCCTGCAGATTTGCCCTCTACAACATCCGCAGGATCCGGTCTGTCCTCACAAAGGACACAACGCAACTCCTGGTCCAAGTGCTGGTCATCTCCCGCCTGGACTACTGCAACTCCCTCTTGGCTGGACTCCCAGCCTCTGCATCTAAACCGTTGCAGCATATCCAGAGCACTGCAGCGTGCCTCATTTTCAATCAACCCAAATTCTCCCATGAGAGCCAGCCTCCTCCGTGATCACCACTGACTTCCTGCTGTGGCCCACATTTGATACAAGACAATGGTGCTGGCCTTCAAGGCCGTCAACATAACTGCACCCATCTACCACGCGCCCCAGCGCGAGCACTACGTATGTTGGTCGGCTGGTACCGCCATTGCTGAGAGCAAAAAAAGCTGCTCAGTGAAGTCACAACTCTTCTCTTTTCTGGTGATGATGGTGGTGATGGTGATGATGGTGATAGTGGCAATGATGGTGGTGATGGTCAGGATTTAAAGAACAGTCAGATGTTGGTTGAGGAAATATAATGTCTCTGTACCTTCTCCTCCTGTGTGTGATGGTCCAGAGTCTGGTTCTGGTGAAAAATACAACTTTGTTCTTATGACTAATAGCTTGGATCCAGATTCTGATGAAGATCTATGATCAGTGATTTCAGTCTGATGTCTACAAATGAAGAAATAAGGTATTTGAGGTTGTAGCTATAGTTGTAGCTGTAGTTGTAGATGTAGTTATAGATGTAGTTGTAGCTGTAGTTGTAGTTGTAGATGTAGTTGTAGCTGCAGTTGTAGATGTAGTTATAGATGTAGTTGTAGATGTAGTTGTAGCTGTAGTTGTAGTTGTAGATGTAGTTGTAGCTGCAGTTGTAGATGTAGTTGTAGTTGTAGCTGCAGTTGTAAATGTAGTTGTAGCTGTAGTTGAAGATGTAGCTTGTAGATGTAGTTGTAGCTGTAGTTGTAAATGTAGCTTGTAGATGTAGTTGTAGCTGTAGTTGTAGATGTAGCTTGTAGATGTAGTTGTAGCTGTAGTTGTAGATGTAGTTGTAGCTGTAGTTGTAGACGTAGTTGTAGCTGTAGTTGTAGATGTAGTTGTAGCTGTAGTTGTAGATGTAGTTGTAGTTGTAGCTGTAGCTGTATTTGTAGATATAGTTGTAGCTGTAGCTGTAGTTGTAGATATAGTTGTAGCTGTAGCTGTAGCTGTATTTGTAGATATAGTTGTAGCTGTAGCTGTAGTTGTAGATGTAGTTGTAGTTGTAGCTGTAGCTGTATTTGTAGATATAGTTGTAGCTGTAGCTGTAGTTGTAGATATAGTTGTAGCTGTAGCTGTAGTTGTAGATGTAGTTGTAGTTGTAGCTGTAGCTGTATTTGTAGATATAGTTGTAGCTGTAGCTGTAGTTGTAGATGTAGATGTAGCTGTAGTTGTAGATATAGTTGTAGCTGTAACTGTAGTTGTAGATATAGTTGTAGCTGTAGCTGTAGTTGTAGATATAGTTGTAGCTGTAGCTGTAGTTGTAGTTGTAGATGTAGTTGTAGATGTAGTTGTAGTTGTAGCTGTAGCTGTATTTGTAGATATAGTTGTAGCTGTAGTTGTAGATGTAGTTCTAGTTGTAGCTGTAGCTGTAGATGTAGATATAGTTGTAGCTGTAGCTGTAGCTGTAGATGTAGCTGTAGTTTTAGATATAGTTGTAGCTGTAGTTGTAGATGTAGTTGTAGTTGTAGCTGTAGCTGTAGCTGTAGTTGTAGTTGTAGCTGTAGCTGTAGTTGTAGCTGTAGTTGTAGATGTAGTTGTAGTTGTAGCTATAGCTGTAGATGTAGTTGTAGTTGTAGCTGTAGTTGTAGATGTAGTTGTAGTTGTAGCTATAGCTGTAGATGTAGTTGTAGTTGTAGCTGTAGTTGTAGATGTAGTTGTGCAGATGTGGGTGGCTGAGTCTATTTTGTAAGCCCAAGCTCATCAGGAGAGGAGACATTTGGTTTCGAGCCTACTTCTTCTTCTTCTTCCTCTTGGTTGTCAAACATCCAGTGCTGTTACAGTCCTGCTGGTCCTCCACAGGTGCTCTGGAAACTGATCCATTATTAAGCCTCACCTGCCTGTTACTCCCACCACCACCGGCCCTGTGGGCGGTACTAATGCTCACCACTGTCCTGTTAGATCCTCTGTTCATTGGATTCGATGTGGTGAAGCCGTCCGCACGGTAGCTGACAGACGAGGACGAAGAGGAGGAGGAACAGGAAGACGAAGAGGAGGACAACAGGTGGTGAGGATAGGGTGTGGGAGGTTTTCGGACCACCTTTGGAGAGATTGAGGAGACCCGTGGAGGAGGTGGGGGAGGAGTATGTTCCTTGGGCCTGTGCGGAGGAGATGACACAGGGTGTTTGCTGGCCACGATAAGCCCCTGGAGCTTATCGACCACGTGGGCCAGCAGGTCGAGTGCCTGGGCGTTCTCCTCCATGCTGTCTGTGATCATCTCGTTTGCTGCCATAACCTTCTGGCCCAGATGGCAAACGTCCTGAGTGCCATGCTTGATGCTGGACCTGAGCTCCTCCACACTGTGCTGTTTGGTAAGATCAGGAGGATGACAGGGGATTGGTTGGCTCTGGTTCTGACATTCATTGCGGTGAGGAGCAGTAGAGAAGTGGATCATCGAGGGATGACTTAACAGTGCATCTTGGTGTTTGTTCTGAGATCCAGGTTGGCTCCAGTGTTGCCTCCCAGGGGTAGGGAGAGTGCTAACACCCTGCTGCCGTGTGGAGGGATGAGCAGCAGGACTAGAAGGAGTTGTGTGGGCTCTGAGAGGAGTCCTCCCAGCACCAGAGGAGGTCCTGCCAGGTGTGGCAATGTTCCTTGAGTGTCCCCCTGTTGCCCCCTTTCTGTAGAAGACAGGGGAGTTAGGGAGGCTGAGACCATACGCTGGGACTGGAGGAGGAGGGTAGGCATAGTCATCACTGCACCCACCAGAAGAGGCACTTTGCCCCCAAATGTGTTTGTCTGAAAATGAACCTCCATGTAGAGAGGAGGAGGAAAAGACAAAGATTCAAATTAGTGCAGACAGAAATGTGAAAGACAAAAACGTAGCTGGATGATTGAACGATGAAAAAGGCGATGAAGCAACACATTTTTTTGATTTGGTGACAATGAGGATGATAGTCAATGATGAAAAACACTCAATGGATGAACTTTCTGATCAAGGAAGAACAAATGCAGAAATGAAAGGATAGAGGACGGACATGATGTATCTTTCAAGCATCTCGGAGCAGAAATCAGTCTGTCTGTCCGTTAAAGTATTTTTATCGTGATGTGTTGTGATGTGGCCTCGTGCAGGATATCAGTTCCCTGATGTCCTCACAGCCTCATACTGACAGTTAAAACTGTCACAACAAATCATCTCTGCAGTCGCCTAATGAATCAAACTCTGACAGCCCCGACCAACAGGACTGACGTTATAAAAAATAAACTAACTGTAATTCTGGAGGAACACAGTCAGTTGCAGAGTCTGAGTCCGAAGTTGTGACAGACTGATGCTTTGGGTTGGGTTACAAATGTGTTCATGTTTTTACTGTGTTACAGGAAGTGCACTAAAAGGTTTGAGAATGAAAGCGATGATAACATGTTTAAAGCACAATAGATGCTTGTGTGAAGCTATGAGTAGGTTCCTGTCTTTCTACTTCGCTACTTCAACTGTCAGTGTTAACATGCAGCCTAAGCAGTAAATCACACAGAGGCATCGCTAGAAACACATCGCTGGGACAACCATAGATTTCTTTTGTTACGCCAGTCCTGGAGCATGCTCCTTTATTGCACCACGTTCTGGGTTCTTTTGTGTTTAAAGAGGTTGAGATGATCTCAAGTGTTCAGTACAAGAAGCAGCATTTTCCATGAACTAAATTTGATGCCATAGGTTCATAAAGAGTGCAGCTCCACAGGTGCACCACGCTGTTTTGTCCGACACAAGTCTGCGACTGCAGCAAATTGTCTGTTTGATTGGGGTCTGATGCCATTTTAGTAAAAATTGTCCATTTATTCATTCTGGGAGCAATTTTTTGGACAGTTTAGTCAGCTATAAATCTCAAGTGTATAACAATCAGCCATTAACCTCCTCACATGGAGGTGGAAGCTTTGTCAGTGCTCTCAGTACAGGAAGAACACCAGAAACACGATTCACGGTTATTTAGGTAAACTAAAGTTTACCTTGAACTTTGTTTTCCTGAAGGAAAACCAGAGCACATCATCACAAGTTGTAAGATGTGAGTGACGTTGAATCTCTCCTCTGCTAACAGTCGGTGTTGCAGTGCTGAGTGTTTCATCCTCATTAACCTCCAGCTCGATTACTCTCTGATAAACTGTGCCCCAGCTGGATGAACTTTTGCATGTCTTGATGATGGGTAGGACAAAGAATGACGAATGGAAACATGGACAGATGATTGGTGATGTCATGGAGTGACTGTCTTCATGTCTTCCTCCTCTTACCATTGCAGGGAATTGGACTAAAGACAGAGGGAGCTGACTGGTTGAGTCCAGTCTTTGAAAGATCTGTGGTTTGCGGGCACAAACGTGAACTTCCTGTTGACTCGTAGTGGGGGAGAAAGGGACGTGACTCTCCTCTGTGGAGGGGCAAAGGACTGGTTTCACTGTCAGTCACCCTGAGCTCCTCCCCCGACCGCGCCCTCCTCTCTGGGACAAGACGCTCCAATGTGAGGCGACGCAGGCTGTTCCATCGACAAGGAATCAGTCCTGCTCCGTCTCCTACAAACCCCCCGCACACCTCTCTGCTCTTCTGGGACAAAAAAATCACAAGCTGAACCCTTCACAGCTTAAGAATCTTTTCTCACACCTTCATCACAACTGTGAGCTTCAGACAAATGAATACAATGACCGATGACTAAACAGATTCTCCTCAAGAACAGTGTCACTTTGTCTCACCAGCGGCTGGTTGTTTTTCACCAGACAAACAATCCTCATGGCCTCCTCATCATCAGGCATCTCATCAGGCAGAGGAGGTAAGACAGGTCCATAGTCTAACTGGGCCACAATGTCGTGGGATGAGAGGAGGGCCTGACAGACAGGTACAAGTGACAGAAAGAGAGAGAGACAGGTACAGCTGTTAGTACACTGAGACAGACTGGAGACAGAGAGAGAGACAGGTACAGGTGCTTGAGTTTGCTCACCTGGATGTGAGGAGAGTCAAGGAGGCTGTAGAGCTCTCGAGCTTCAGCTGACGGACGGTGGATCTTCTGTACTGTACTGATGATCTGATGGACAGACAGACAGCCAGACAGACATGGACATCAGAAGGCATCAGACTAACCTCGAGATGCCACCAGATACGTGTCTGCTGCGTTACGTCCCTGCCACGCCAGAGGAGCTGATAGGTTTCAATCTAGTCTTTGTGTTACCTTCCACCAGGTACGGTGCGCTGCGTATCTGCTCTGTCCAGCTCCGGCAGTCCAAAGCCCTCTGGCACAAATACACAGGACTTCTATTTCTGGCGGACGCAGCAATTCAGCAAAATGTAGCACAGAGCAGAAAGGACGTCACGCACCGAAACAACAATATGACATCTGGTTACTTTTCGAAATAAAACACTCTGTGACGCCAGCACACAAATCTAAAAACAGACACAAACACCAGTTCTTCTGCTGATCCTTCGGTCGGTAACACTTCCTGTTGTTGTGTTTATAACACAGACCTATAACTGCGGTCGCGAGTGATCATTGTGATAATTGCGGGATCTCTTCAGTCTTGCGACGCCAGCTGTGGACTGTACTGCGCCATGGCGGTCTCAAAACGCGGCCGGTGGGAGATCAGAGCCGTAACGCAGCAGACACGTATCTGGTGGAATCTCGGGGTAAGGCTCTGTCCACATGTCAGTTCTGTCTCTCTGCCCTGCAGTTACAGAACTGACTGAAGATTTTCATCCCAGTGTTCAGACAACTTCAGGCTTACTGTAATAATGACATCAGTTAGGTCTTTCTTAGTTCTATTAGTTTTATTAGTTCTGTATGGTAGTAGTTTCACGTCTCATCCAAGGCTTCTCCAGTTCTAACTAACTGGAGGAGCTGCAGGCTTTAAACTATGGGAAGAAGTTGTGGGAGTGTACTTAAGGAGTGTGTGAGTGTCTTTGCAGAGTGTGGGAGTGTCTTTACAGAGTGTTGGAGTGTCTTTACAGAGTGTTGGAGTGTCTTTAGAGAGTGTGGGAGTGTCTTTACAGAGTGTTGGAGTGTCTTTAAAGACTGTGGGAGTGTCTTTACAGAGTGTTGGAGTGTCTTTAAAGACTGTGGGAGTGTCTTTACAGAGTGTGGGAGTGTCTTTAAAGACTGTGGGAGAGTCTTTAGAGAGTGTGGGAGAGTCTTTAGAGAGTGTGGGAGAGTCTTTAAAGACTGTGGGAGTGTCTTTAAAGACTGTGGGAGTGTCTTTACAGAGTGTTGGAGTGTCTTTAAAGACTGTGGGAGTGTCTTTAGAGAGTGTGGGAGTGTCTTTACAGAGTGTGAGAGTGTCTTTAAAGACTGTGGGAGTGTCTTTAGAGAGTGTGGGAGTGTCTTTACAGAGTGTGAGAGTGTCTTTAAAGACTGTGGGAGTGTCTTTACAGAGTGTTGGAGTGTCTTTAAAGACTGTGGGAGTGTCTTTACAGAGTGTGGGAGTGTCTTTAAAGACTGTGGGAGAGTCTTTAGAGAGTGTGGGAGAGTCTTTAGAGAGTGTGGGAGAGTCTTTAAAGACTGTGGGAGTGTCTTTAAAGACTGTGGGAGTGTCTTTACAGAGTGTTGGAGTGTCTTTACAGAGTGTTGGAGTGTCTTTAAAGACTGTGGGAGTGTCTTTAGAGAGTGTGGGAGTGTCTTTACAGAGTGTGAGAGTGTCTTTAAAGACTGTGGGAGTGTCTTTAGAGAGTGTGGGAGTGTCTTTACAGAGTGTGAGAGTGTCTTTAAAGACTGTGGGAGTGTCTTTACAGAGTGTTGGAGTGTCTTTAAAGACTGTGGGAGTGTCTTTACAGAGTGTGGGAGTGTCTTTAAAGACTGTGGGAGAGTCTTTAGAGAGTGTGGGAGAGTCTTTAGAGAGTGTGGGAGAGTCTTTAAAGACTGTGGGAGTGTCTTTAAAGACTGTGGGAGTGTCTTTAGAGAGTGTGGGAGTGTCTTTACAGAGTGTGAGAGTGTCTTTAAAGACTGTGGGAGAGTCTTTACAGAGTGTGGGAGTGTCTTTAAAGACTGTGGGAGAGTCTTTAGAGAGTGTGGGAGAGTCTTTAGAGACTGTGGGAGTGTCTTTAGAGAGTGTGGGAGTGTCTTTACAGACTGTGGGAGTGTCTTTACAGAGTGTTGGAGTGTCTTTACAGAGTGTTGGAGTGTCTTTAAAGACTGTGGGAGTGTCTTTAGAGAGTGTGGGAGTGTCTTTACAGAGTGTGAGAGTGTCTTTAAAGACTGTGGGAGTGTCTTTACAGAGTGTTGGAGTGTCTTTAAAGACTGTGGGAGTGTCTTTACAGAGTGTGGGAGAGTGAGGGAGTGTCTTAGTAGAGTCATTAAGGACAAATGTGAGCTTTGAGTTGTTGCAACCAGCCTTCATGTGATAAGTGTGTGTGTTTGTGTTTGTGTGTGTGTGTGTGTGTGTGTGTACCTCATGTGAGAGTCCTGAGGCATAAGGCAGAATGGGACTTGGTGTCAACCTCTGGAACTGCATCAGGCACTCATAAATCTGGAGAGAAACAGGAAATGACATGACTGCTTCACGTTTATATGGTGTGTGTTTCAGTGCTGAGCCAGTTGTGTACCTTCAGCAGAGCGTGAAGCCACGGAGCACTCAGGAGTTCATGCAGCAGCTGAGCACCATGAACGTTTCTGTGGACGGCCTGACCAACGTCCCCCACCACACTGGACAGCATCGCACTAACGCCTGCACACCAGACACACACACACACACACTTTTAGGTTTACTTCTAAAATATTAAGCTAAATCAAAATTAGTTTTCTTCACAGAAATGAATAGAATGCTCAGAAAAAATATGTATGTTAAAAAAAAAGCTTTTTTATTTACACCCATTAAATCAAGAAGTTCTCTTGACCCCTCGTGGTCGTCCAGACCACCGCGTTGGATCCAGCATCATCAAGCCACGATACAGATAGAATCATTTCTAATTGACCTTGACTGTTGTAACTTCTCAACTGGGCAGTAAAGGATTAAGATTTGACAAGCTTGTTTTCTCTCAGAAAGCTGTCTCATAAAATGTGAGCAGGGTTCTTTGACTCGTTCTTGGGTCATGCAGCATTTTAGATGAGTTCTGAGCTCACACATGACATCATCCACTTGATGTGTTACAGACTCCAGCGTGCAGTATATTGAATCTAGTTTGAGGAGTGTGTGATATGACAACAGCTGTCGGAGGCTGAAGTTTGTCCTGAGCAGAAGGCAGACATGTTTGGGTCAGACAGGATTAACATGAGGAGCTCTGACCCGCACAGAGACACTAATACCATCTGAATTAGGTTTTACATCAGATTAAAATCAAATTAAGACCAGTCTGGATTTAAACTTAGTTCAGGGTTCAGGCTTCATCTAAATAGGACAATAAACAGTGAAGGAAGTCAGTCAGTAAGGGTCAGGTATACACACTTGTGTATGTGCAGGTGTGTGTGTGTGTGTGTGTGTGTGTGTTGTGTGTGTTTGTGTGTGTGTTTCTCACCATCCTCCATAGCAGCTTGTCTCATGGTGGTCGTCCACACTATGAGAAGAAAAGAGGCTTTGACGATAAATGAACCAGATTCAGTGAGTGTGGATGCTTCAGAGGCACAATATGAGACACAAATCTCAGTCATTTTTATCCACAGACACTTTCATTATTAACTGTCAAAAAAATAACTGCACGGTTACATGAACATCTTTCACCAGTATACATTTATACACCACTTAATAAAGCTGAGACATGTCCAAACATATGTTTGAAACTGATAGAGTTCACATCAGCAGTTAGCCCAGCAGGTTGAAGTTTAATTGAAGAAATCTTTTCTGCTAAATCAAATACAGACGGGAAAACGTTAACTTGCTTTTTATCTATTTGAATGAAACATCTGTTGTACATGTTATATGTGTAAAAATGTTCTGACATCAGATGAAAGTGAAGGACAGAAAAAGTAATGAACTACTGATTACTGCAGCTTTAAGATACTCCATGATCTGAGGCCATCTTCTTTGATTACTTTCACATGTTTTTATTGTTTCAGTGTGTCTACAGGTGGAAGCTGAAAAGAAGCTGGACATCTGAGTTATCAGTGAAACTGCTGCTACTTCACACGTCTGCTCAACTGACCGACATTTCAGAGGCAAATGTTTGACCTTTTATTCCATTACTACTATTATCTGTCAGCAACAGTTACTAGTTACTTTTCTGATTTAGATTACTGATACTATGCAGAGTGAATCATGAAGTATCATAGAACAAACTACCAGCTGTGCATAAAGTCATTAAAATGAGCTCCATGTTTAGCAGCTGTGACAGTAAAGTGATCCAGTTCTATAATAAATAATTCTCAACTGGAACATTGTGCATAATGAGTACTTTTACTTTTGGTGCTGATATGTTTGATAACTTAAGTCAAATTGTGAATGCAGGAGGATACAGGAGTACTTCTACACTGTACAACTGTAAGGGAACTGATTACCTCATAATTACCGAGTAAAGCAGACTTATCATCTTCACTTATTAAAGCGTTTTAGCTTGTACAACTTCAATTTAATAGTCGACTCATCAACTACTGCTTTCACTGTGGTATTACTGCTTTGACTTCAGTGAACTATCAGAGGAATTCCTTGCCGTGTGTATTAACCACTGTTTTGAGTTGTAATTTAAGAAAACGATGTCACAGGTCAGATACGAGAAGACTGAGGAGTGACTGATGAGTTAATTCTGGACTTCCTGTGACAGCAGGAGGTTAATGAGCGAGGGCTAACTGTGGTTACGTCTCCTCTTTAGCTTCTTTTCTCGGCTCAGCTTCTGTTTCCTCTCCACTGTCCAGGAGGAGCTTTCATGATACTTGTGAAAGTCATTAAACGTCATCACTCAGCCTCACACAGTGACGGTCTCAGCTGCCTGTTACACAATGCTACAAACTCTGAGGTATTTTTAACTTTGGCTGTAACATGTTTGTGGTATTAGACAACAAAATTATTTAATTAAGGTGATCCAACATAGCAGCGTCTCTGGAAGCCCGGTGCTTATACTTAATAATGCTGTGATGAAACCTGTTCAGGTTCAGCCGTCTGATCTCGTACACATTTTATTATAGTTCAGCCTTTACTATGGTGTAACGCCACAGTCTTAGTCTGCAAACATTGCTGTCAAGTCACATTCATTTCCCTTTATTTGTTTTGTCAAATGAGACTAAATGCAATAAAAAAAACAATATTCATGGATATTTTTGTTGGTTGCAGTGGACTGAAGTGATATTTCACTCCAGGCTTCTTGGAAACATTTTGTCAGGAACAAAACAGCAACACAGCGACTCAACTGAAAACTCCTGCAGTGGTGTCTGTGATGTCATCCTGCCATTCGAGCAGAAGAATGTGGATGTGTTAAAGGTGAGTTCAGGTGGACAAACAGTCGGTGGATAAAACTGAACCACAGCAGCTCTCTTTTTGTTTAAATGTGTGTGTTTGTGAGCTGTAACCAGCTCAGTCAACAGAATTACATGTTGGCACATTGTGTATGTGTCATATGCGTCATGTCATACCAACACAACATTTACAGTTAGAGCTGGGTGAGAAGGCAGCCAGGCCAGAGACAACAGTTCAAGTCTGTGTTTCATCAGTGAAACCACACTTTTATGGCCGCAGCGTCGCACTGGAAACCATCAGGACATTTTCCAGCAGGGATTGTAAAGACAGAACCAGGTGTTTTATAACAAAACATGAAGATTTATGCCTAAACTTGTGCAGACCATAATCAGACCATGTCTCCACAAAAACTGAACATAACGAAACTTAAAAAGTTTCAACATATCTTTGATTTGTAAAAACATCACTTACATAAATCAATATTGCTTGTTCTGCCCTCTGTGGTCTCTACAGGCTTGTTTATTCAGTGATGTCAGTTAATTGAACAGTCATTGATAAGCTGTGTGTGTGTGTTTGTATGTGTGAGATTTTCCTTGAACTCAGAGACGTCATGTGAGTGTGTCTTCTTTATAATGACGTTCTTATATTTCAACTGTTAAATGACAAACTGTGACTTTCTTAAAAGTGTGTGTAATTCATGGCCCAATGAATCACTGACATGAATATTGTTTCTCAAACAGGTCGTCCACAGGAAGTGGAGCGACTTCAGCTCTTATCTGCAGAACATTCCCATGAGTCTACAGCTGTACTGGTGTGTTTACTGATACTGAGCTACTATTAGCATGCTATCAAACTGAAAGATGACAGAGAAGATGGTAAATACTATACCATCATATAACAGCAGCATGTTAGCATTGCTTTTGTGAATGTTAGCATTCTGACGTTAGCATTTAGCCACACAGAGCTTTAGCATCAAGTGGAAATCTTGTTCAGTCCTCACACACTCAC
>NC_044195.1:36698977-36823090 GCF_900880675.1 Sparus aurata | reverse complement strand
TTTTAAGAGGAAAACAGGGAGTCCTGAAAACCTCTCTCAAATTAAAATCAAAGATCTTAAGTTGACCCACCCGAGCAGGTTGAATTGATAGAACATGATAATACAAGGGGAACAATGTGGATCCTCTATAGGTCAAAAAAAATGAAACTGATGCAGTGTTCCTTTTGTCATGACCAGCTCAAGAAGCCATGACAAGAGATAGTGAGACGCGGATAACTGTAACAATTAACAATATTTATTTAAATAAAGTGCACAAACCATAATAATGCCATGAGGTGTGAATGTGTGGAACATGGGTTCATGTGAGCGATGAGTGTGGAGCGTTGTAAAGTGCAGAAACCAGGCCTTAGCTAACAAAACAATACAATGGCGCCGAAGGAAAACCAGGTCCTTCTGGTGAGAGAGAGAGTGAGACGGCCTGCTCTTAAAACTTCCAGGAGACTGGCCAGGTGCTCCTGGTTTCAAGCCCCTCCCACTGAGATACCTGCAGACAGGAAGGAAGGGACACACAAAGCAGACCATAGAACAGCACTTTGAAAATGTTTATTTTAAATTGTAAAACATTTTTAAACTTAAACATCTTGGCCCGGTGGTGGTGAAGGCGGACGTGCTGCTTCCTGGTCCGGTGGTGCTGAAGGCGGCCGTGCTGCTTCCTGGTCCGGTGGTGCTGCTTCCTGGTCCGGTGGTGCTGAAGGCGGCCGTGCTGCTTCCTGGTCCGGTGGTGGTGAAGGCGGCCGTGCTGCTTCCTGGTCCGGTGGTGGTGAAGGCGGCCGTGCTGCTTCCTGGTCCGGTGGTGGTGAAGGCGGCCGTGCTGCTTCCTGGTCCGGTGGTGCTGAAGGTGGCCGTGCTGCTTCCTGGTCCGGTGGTGGTGAAGGCGGCCGTGCTGCTTCCTGGTCTGGTGGTGCTGAAGGCGGCCGTGCTGCTTCCTGGTCCGGTGGTGCTGCTTCCTGGTCCGGTGGTGCTGAAGGCGGCCGTGCTGCTTCCTGGTCCGGTGGTGGTGAAGGCGGCCGTGCTGCTTCCTGGTCCGGTGGTGCTGAAGGCGGCCGTGCTGCTTCCTGGTCCGGTGGTGCTGAAGGCGGCCGTGCTGCTTCCTGGTCCGGTGGTGCTGAAGGCGGCCGTGCTGCTTCCTGGTCCGGTGGTGCTGAAGGCGGCCGTGCTGCTTGCTGGTCCAGTGGTGCTGAAGGCGGCCGTGCTGCTTGCTGATCCGGTGGTGGTGAAGTGGTGAGGCGGCTGTGCTGCTTGCTGGTCCGGTGGTGCTGAAGGCGGCCGTGCTGCTTGCTGGTCCGGTGGTGCTGAAGGCGGCCGTGCAGCTTGCTGGGCTGAGGCTCCAAAATATTTCAGAATTGCTCCTGCAAAGACAAAACTCCTCAGGTTACCAAGCAAAATAGATCCTAATAATTGAGTTATGTCGCACTAATGCAGAAATTCATAATCTGTTTTTATATTAAACATTGTAACATTCAGCACAGTGTCCCTTAGAAGCATGCCCCCAATTTCAAAGTTGTCCCTTTAAGCAGTTTTAAACACATTGTACTTGTTAGAGTTATAAAGAAGATAAATGACTCATGAGCACTTTGTGATACTGAAGGAATATTTCTGTCTTAACTTATATTCTTAACTAATTGTCATATATAGGATAGTTTACTTTAAATTTACTTTAATTTGTGTTATTATGATTCTTTTGAATAAAACAAAGTAATACATTAAAAACATAACTAACTGTAGGAATGTAGTTAAATTTGTTCAAATATTATTGTCACAATAAATATTCTAATAAATGTGGTAAAGAAAGATGCAACTAACTCAGCACAGTTAACAATAATCCACTTAAAGCAAAAATCCACTGTCACAATAGTCCATAATAATCCACAATATTTATCAGTGTTGTTTAGCACACTTCACATTAGAGACTTATAAAGTGAGGAAACACTAAAATTGATAAATAAATCATAAAAATAATCCTACAGGAATGTTACATGGTAAATATCTAACATCAGAGGAGGTCTAGCTCAGCAGATCCACTGCACCGGGATCCAGCAGACATGACAGACGAACAACACACCCTCCCTCCCAAATGTAACGCCAACGGCTGGACATGCTGTAATTCACTAAATCGGTTATCACTTCAGTCAATCAGTCTGAAGGCATTCACGTGTGACGTATACATTTTATTTTAACCCTTTTACTAAGCTCCGCCTCTAACAATATCATGAAACAAGCCTTACCTTTATCCTGTGAGCGTTTCTCTTCATCATGTTTCTTCTTCTTTCTTGTTTCTGAACCGACTACAGCTCCACCTGCTCACCTATGAATTCGCCGTGTCACTGCCTGACCACTCAGCCTTCCTGCTAGCTTCATCACTCTCAACTTCCCAGCTTCTTTTTTGCAAATAAATACCTTTGAACTATTCCCCTGCCTTCGAACTCTGCATTCTGGGTCCAACACGAATCCTAACCTTCCAATTCATCCACATGCACACTGCAACATTTAATTATTCTTACTCTTTTGTCAGAATTGTGCAAACATAATATGGACTGACATGCATCAACATCATTATTGCTTTATTAACTTGAACTCCATATCGGAACACATTACAAGAGAACAATCAGTGAAACACTGTCAACTGCTTTCGTGTTCAGGACTTGAAAGTTTAGATGTTGACTGTGAGCATTAATTTATCTCTAAGTCTTGACTTTTAAATTTAAAAAAATAAATAAATAAAATTCCTTTGATTACTGTGACCATTCAGCAACAACTACTTTTACGAAAGGAAGCTGGCAAGTTTCCTTATAGTCTCTTGGATGTCCAGGACATATTTCAACCCAATGAAAAAATAAATGATTAACAGAATGAACATACAAAGAATCACTAAAATGCTGAAATGTAGCTCAAAGGGCCAAACTTCAAAGATTCATAACTTAAAAAGTATCAGATAAATAGGGCAGTGACCATTCTGTGTGTTAGTAATAAACACATCTACTAAAATACTTGTCAAGGATCAGATGACTCACATCTCTACAGCAAAATTACGACACAATTGTTTGCAATGGTAAACAGACCAGATCATACTTGCATACATTGATACAACCTCTTGAGGTGTTTGGAAATTTCTTTCATTTTAAGTCCATATATGATTGGATTGAAGAGAGGATGGTACATAACAAGCTGTAAAGTCATTATCAAACGTGCAGTTTTTGGAATGTCTGTTTCCAGTCTAAGTATCGTGATATCACATGTACATAACAATGAAAAGTTGATTAAAACAAGCAGGTGAGGTACACAGGTCTGTGCAGCTTTTGCCCTCACTTCTCTACAGCTTCGATAAGATATTTTGAGTATCTTTGTGTATGTGAAAACTATGTACAGCAAAGGGAAAAATACAATATTGAGGAAAATAATCAGACCATACACAGATAGTGCTCTTGAGGTCTCACAGTGAAGTCTGTAAACTGAATTATTACAAAAGATTCCTTTCAAGGTAAAGTTACACACTTTGCTGTGAGAACTCAACATAGCTGCCCAAGCGACCTGAAAAGCAGGCAAAAGCCAAGACAAAACTAAGAAAATACTAATGGTTGTTTTTCTCATGATGGTTGCATATTGCAGCGGTTTACATATAGACACATATCTGTCATAGGCCATGGCTGACAGCAGTAAGAACTCTGAACCACCTGAAGAGTAAAATATAAAAAATTGAAAGTGACACAGAGGATGTGATATGATCTGTTTTACAGATAAAGAGTCGATCAGAAGCTTTGGGTAGATAGCAGTGCTGAAAAGAACAGAGTTGATTAAGAGGGCTGCAATGAAAATGTACATGGGCTCATGGAGGTTTTTGTTTGTCACAATGAGATATACAATTGTGAAATTACAGCAAATTATAAGAACATATATTGTAAACATTGTCACAAAATAAACATATCTGTATTTTTCTATTTCTACATACCCATCAAGAGTTATATATGTTACATTAGATTCTTCATCCATTGAGATTGTCAAAAATAAGCAGATAAAATTAAAGACATACTTAAGTTACAACTGCGTATTGAATTCTCATTTTAAAAGTGAATTTATAATCAGCATTTGATTGCTATTCATTCACAGCTACCTGACTTTGAATTGCAGTAAGTATTTGTCATTGCTTAAGTTCAGAAAGGGTACAGTTTAAGCTGGTGAAAAGTTTTTATCAGATTGCTTCACCCCCCATGGATCTCATTAAACTCTTCACCAAAAGTTACGATAACATGAGAGCAACTTTGTCAAACTTGGGTGGGTGATATGATCTAAGATTCTCTACACACTGGCCATATACCATCGGCAAGTAAAAGGACATTATACCTAGTTCTAACAAGTGATTAATAAATATATAAGAACTCTGCTATTAGTGTATTGTATTCATCATAAAATGTGTAATGATTGTTGTCAAGATTACAATGTTGTAATTACAAAGTTATAATGAAGTTTTAAATTAGACACAGTTACGAAATTGGATGAAGAGATTAATCAGACATTTACATTTAGGGCATTTATCAGACACTTTAGTCCAAAGGGACTTACAGTAATTCATACATTTATACACTGATGGCGGTGGCTGCCATGCAAGCTGCTGACGAGCACATCAGGAGCAGTTTGTGGTTCAGTATCTTGCCCAAGGACAATTTGACATGCAGGTCAGGGGAATCGAACCAGTGACCTTCTGATAACGAGACACTGGCTCTATGCAGTCATGGAATGCAGTCATGTGTATACAGATAGTAGAGGACTGGGCTCAGCACACAGCCTTGTGGGGCCCCTGTGCTGAGTGTCAGAGTATAGGAGAGATGCGGGCCCATCCTGACTGACTGTGGTCGGTCTGTCAGGAAATCCTTAATCCAAAGGCAGATGTTGTGTTGTACACCCAGGTCGGACATCTTGGAGATCAGTCTGCAGGGTCGGATGGTGTTGAACGCGGAGCTGTAGTCCACGAACAGCAGCCGTGCATATGCCCCTTGTTGTTCCAGGTGGCACAGTACAGTGTGGAGGACAGTGGAGGTGGCGTCGTCCATTGACCTGTTTGCTCTGTATTGGTGGGGGTCCAGAGCAGCCTTGATGTGTTGCAGGACAAGCCTCTCCAGGCACTTCACGTGCACTAACAGGTGTCAGTGCCAAGGGCCTGTAGAGAAGAGAATAAGGAGTATTGTTTCCTGGGGTTGGAGGCAGAGGGTAGAAGGCAGATTTGGCTACTGATACCATTGAGGTGAAGTCAGAGAGGAGGTAGTGGTAGTGGGCAAGGTTATCAGGATGATGTGATTTTCTCCATTTTCTTGCTGCTGCTCATAGCACTGATCTATTGGTTCTCAGAGATTCAGACAGCCAGGAGGGGGGAGAAGATCGTGCTGGTCAGGAGGTGAGTGGACAGAGAACGTCTAAAGGGAGGGAGGATAGCAGAATGGAGGAAGCTTCCTCGATGCTTTGCCATAAATCAGAAGGTCCTTGTAACTTCAACATACAATTTCCCATCTACACCAAATTGATCAGCGAGGGCCCGTACATTGCTGCTTGCATCTTTCATTTGAGTTGGTTTCCTCTAGGGTTACTTTTCTCGCTGCCCTCTACCACATGGCGCTGCCAGAAGTCACTTGTGCCTCATTAACTCTAACACCTATGTCTCAAAGATGTTATCAACTGTGCAAACCAATATAGGCTTAATACTATTGTACTAAATCAAGCATTTCGAAAACTGACTTTGAAAACCTTGCCACCTACCCTATGGATTAAGACATGTTTCTTAACCCTTCAGACGACAATCTTTTCTACGATTGATTCACCATCTCCAAATCACCTCCATATTGGATCATCTCCACTCTGACCAGGCCAGCCAGGCAGCCACCATGCCTGCACTCTGCCATCCATGTCCCCGGCAGCGCAGCGTCTACTACTCTCCATCCAGCAGCTCCATTGCATTACCATTGCCACCTCATCCAGTTACCCGCCTCCTGCATGCCCTCAGGGAAAGGAACATCCCATTCCATCTGAATGTCAAGAAAGCCCAGCTTTTGATGCTGCTCAGAGACTCTTCTTCCACATTCGACAATCGACAAAAACGGGCAGGAAACATCTCTGCAGACCAATCTCACCCTGGACATAATCTGTTTGAACTTCTCCCTTCCGGCAGGCGTTACAGAACACTACGCCAAAACAGCCAGACACAAGAACAGTTTCTTCCCCCAGGCCTTCACACTGATGAACACTAGATCAGTCACCCAGTGTCGGTAACCCCCTGACCCCCTGACTCCACCCACAGACTTTTATATACAAACTAAATTGCACTATAAATCCACAATGTAAATAACATATCGTATATATACTTAAATATATATTTATAATAGGCCAGACCTCTGAACCATTGACACTTTACCTACTTATTTACTTGTTTAATTTTTTATACCATTCTTTTGTTCTTCTAGTTGAATGTTTGTTATGTTATGTTTAAGCTTATGTTCATGTTTACATCTGTACATCTTGTGAGCAAAGGAAAAAAAACAGAGTCAGATTCCTTGTATGTGTTCACCTACTTGGCCAATAAAGCTGATTGTGATTGTGATTCCACCCCTGTGCAGCTCCCCATGTGTCTCACCTGTCTCACCTTTGTTCCTCATTCCCCCCTAATCCCTTACACATGCATCCCTCTATCCCAGCATCCAATCCTTTCCACTGCCCCCACTAATGTAGCTCCTGCAGCTACCCCCAGCTACCCATTTCTAGCAACCACTATCAACCATGCCAAAACGCACACAGCCACTTCCACCACAGGCCAGGGCTCGTCCACTGCTGGTGTTTTCTAACTTCCTTCTCTTCTATCCCTTTATCCCTTCCCTTGCCCCACCCACACATACTCACTCCATGTTCAAATGACTGGCATGTGCTGCACCTTCTCCCCCGATTACCCCCAAGCCTGCTATCCCCACACCTGCCAACTTGCTACCGTCCGCCCAAAGCACCCTCCCCTGTGGAGTCAACAAAAGGGGGAAGCCAGTCCTCTTCCAGGGTGGTAGGATGTAAAGCAACAACTTCAACGACTTGGGTTGCAATGCTTCTATCTGCGGCTTACCCCACACTTGATCTTTCTGTGGCGGAGCCCAAGCCAGGTCTATTTGTGCCCATAACCCCGACAAACACGCACCCTGACTAAGCTGATACCTCAACACACCCATTGACATCACCGCACTGAAGACTGCCTTAAAACACTACCCGACCTTCCCTTCATCCACATCCTCATCCCCGGTTTCACTTTCGGCTTCCATCCAGGCAGTTAACACCATCCTGACTCATCATTCATATTCCACAAACTACAATCCACACTGAGTGAGTCCGACAAAGTGAACAATAGACTTCATGAAGAAGTTGAGGATGGTTTAATGATCAACCATTATCCAGCTCCCCCTTCCCCATCTACTGTATCAGCCCCATCGGCATCGCCACATGAAAGTACTCCAGAAAAAAGAGGTTCCCAATCCCAGATTTTTCCATGCATTATACCACCATCACCTGCACAATCAACCTCATCCATCTTTATGGCCACAGCGCCCGATTGGGAAAAGCAGACATCACCAGTGCTTTCAAGGTCCTGTCCATCTGCCCCGATTTTTGGAGATTCTGTGGTGAAAAAATATTAAATTCCCTCTCTGAATCCCTTTGCTTGATACTGCTTAACAACCACAATCTGCCTCCTCGATTATTTTCGCACAGTCACTCCACCATCCTCCCCTCCAGTACAAGATCTCTCTACTCTTAAATCAACCTTCCACCTTATACCTTGGTGTTCCCCTTACTGCCGAAAAATACCAGGCTGTTCAATTTCCTCGGCATCACTCGCGATTAACACACCTTCGAAGCCTCCCTCCCAACTGAGAAGCTAATACGTACCTCCTTGTTCTTCTCCAACTACATCTTTGCCAACTGCTGCTCCAAGCACCAGCTTCTGTCCCTGCTTGGAAACCTCAACTACGCCATTCGTATTTTCCCCCAGGGTCAAACGTTCATCTCCCACCTAATATTCCTTTCTTCCACCATTCCATCCCTCCACAACTACATCATCCTGGACAACTCCTGCAAAATGGAGCCAAGATTGTGGCGTGACTTTCTGTCTTCATAGAATGGTATTTCTTCCTTCAATGATGACTGGATCACCCAGCCAGAGGACACCTAGCCATACACAGACGCCACACCCTCAGTAGGTTTCAGAGGCTACTACAGCAGTAGATGGTTCGCTTCTGTTTGGCCCCCAGAACTGTCCTCACTCTCCCCTTCCTCTGCCAGTCATAATCGCCGCACTTCTTTGGAGGCATGAATGGTCCTGAAAAGTCATCCTTATTCACTCAGACAACATCACTCACGTCGACATCATCAACAAAGGCCACTCACAATCACTGGACATCATAAAATTATGGGGGGCTGGATTGGTGTTTAGGAGCTGAACAGCATTGAGAACAAAGGTTGTTCTCCTCCTCTGTATTTTGCAGCCCTGGCAGCATAGCCAGCAGTCCCGGTTCTAGACTGCCTTTATTTGGGGGGCAGTAAGAAATGTTGATTGGTCACCAGCTGCTACTGTGTAGAGTGCCATAGGAATGACGTATTTGTATGCCTACCAGTCTATGATGCCAACCCAGATGTAAGCATCGCTGATTCGCCATGGTTCTATCGGCAATGCTCTAATGGGAATTCTTTTTCTGAATTGACGAAGAAAACAAATTCTGTGGCCAACAAATTCTTGATGTCAGTCTACTAACATATTTTCTATGTAAATGTGAAACTACAATGTAATTGGCATTTTAAATTTTAAATTTTAAACCCAACTCCACACCCCGTTATAGGAGGACAACTTTATCAATGCCCAATTATAGTTAGTTATCTAAAATTAAATGGAATCTAACGCTAAATATTATTATTTGTATTATCTTCCAGCATTTGCCAATGTTACAAGTTTTCAAGTTTGGAGTATAAACAATTTTACAACAATTTTACAACAGTTTTTTTGTTTGTTTTTTTTTATCACAAGAAACATTTTAGTTGTTCATAATATTTAGGTAAATAAAGTCACAGTTAGTCAAGTTTCATATTTTATTTCCTCTTTGTTTTGTTTTGCTGGTTCTGTGACTAAAAATCTTTTTATGTCACACAGAACATGGCTTAGGCTGTAACCTATTACAGCATCAGTCTTCTGTTTTCTGTGCCCTAAAACCCTAACAAATGCACCCATCCGTATCTAGCCCAGCTGTTAGGGCCTTCTCATGAGCCTGAATAACTAAATTTCTCTTTCTCTCGTGTAGCATTGTGCATCGGAAAGGAGTAAGGACACAAGACAAAGTGGTGGTGCAGCTCTCTTGTTCAGATAGCCTACCGGTGTGTGGGTGGTGGTGGATGTGAAAGGAGGATGGGAAATTTGGTGGTGGGGCAATCTGTAAAGTTATCTGTGACAATGGAATTTTGTAAACAGTGCTATAAAAATAAATCTTTACCGATTGATTGATGCTATATTATTGTGCACCACTTTCTTGCGCTTCGGAAAGTCATGTGTGCCTGCCTGGGTTCCCTGTTTCTCCCTTCCTGATGCCAGCACCCTCAGATTAGCCGCTATTCGAGGCTCTGGCCCCAGGAAGTAAACAGTGGCTGTTTAACATTTGTTGTTTAATCCTGTTGGCGGGGTTGAGGGAGGCTTGTGGGCCAACAGGACTAAGAGCGGGGCTAGCAAGGGTTAAAGGTTGAAACTGGCTTCACAACCGGTATGTAGCCTGCCCTTGTGAGGCTTCCCATCCTGGGGAGCGGGGCAGTGACAAACTCCACAGCAGCTGCCGATGGGACTAGGCTACTACTAGCAGTTGCTAGCAGGCATGCTAACAACTAACAGGCCTGTGGCTAAAACTATCCGGAGTGCCCGTGGTATCTAATGTGATGCTAACCGAGAGAAGCTGCTACTGATGGTATGCGCGGCGTAAGAGAGAGCGACCCGGCTCTGTTGGCAGAATATAATCTTTGAATATGTTGAATGAAACTTTGAATATATGGAATGAACCTTGGCACACCTGCTCGAACAAATATACATTTATCTTCAGAAGGTCAAAAGAACAATACAAAAAAAAAAACAATTGGAATATTTATGTTGTTGAAGAAAATATAAAGTATTACCATTGAGGTGAATATTAATGTAATAAAGTGCACTATCAATGAGACACAAAGATGAAAAAAATAAGTTTCACAATGCAATAAGTTCGTGAAGTCTTTTAAATATTAGAATTTGTTGAGATGGAACAGTTAATGAGATCCATGGAGGCAGAAGCAACTAAATAAAAAGTATCCACAGACTCACATAGATCATTTCCTGAATTTAGGAAGTGAACACACGCCAAATATATTTACAGCTCAGGTAGCTCTAAATGAGAAAGACGATAACGGACATTTTTAATGTTAGTATTTCAGCAAGAGTTCATTTTAAATTTAATTTCTGAACATTTAGTCATTTCAACATTAATGGATGATGAAGCTAATGTAACATATGTAACTCTTAGTGGATATGTGGAAGTGCAAAAGTACAGATATCTGTATTTTCTGATAATGTTCACAGTGTATATTCTTATACTCTGCTGTAATTTCACCATCGTGTGCCTCATTTGGATGCACAAAAACCTCCATGAGCCTATGTACGTTTTCATTGCAGCGTTGCTACTGAACTCTGTTGCTTTCAGCACTGCTATGTACCCAAAGCTTCTGATTGACCTATTATCTGAAGAACAGATCATATCATATTCAGCCTGTCTCTTTCAATTTTTTCTATTTTATTCTTTAAGTGGTTCAGAGTTCTTACTGCTGTCAGCCATGGCCTATGACAGGTATGTGTCTATATGTAAACCTCTACAATATCCAACTATCATGAGAAAAACAACCATCAGTATTTTCTTGGTTCTAGCCTGGCTTCTGCCTGCTTGTCAGATAGCAGTCCCAGTAATACTGAGTGCTGACATGAAACTCTGTTATCTTACTTTAAAAGGAATGTTTTGTAATAATTCAATTTATAATCTCAACTGTTTTAATTCAAGTGCACGATCAATATTCGGTATAATTGCTTTACTGAACACTGGGCTTCTCCCTTTTCTCTTCATACTTTTTACATACATCAGGATACTTATAATATCTTACCAAAGTAATAGAAATGTCAGGAAAAAAGCTGCACAGACCTGTTTACCCCACCTGTTAGTCTTAATCAGCTTTTCCTGTTTGTGTGCATATGATGTGGTTATAGTTCGTCTAGAATCTGATTTTCCAAGAACTGCGCGTTTTATAATGACTTTACAAGCAGTTTTGTATCATCCTCTCTTCAATCCAATTATATACGGACTGAAAATGAAAGAAATTAACAAACATCTGAAGAGGTTGTTCTGTCAAGCCAAAGTCATCTGATGTATCAAAAGTTATGTTACAGTTAGTGATGCTAATGTACTCTAGTGTCTTTTATAGAAGTAATGCTGATATGTCAATATTCTGGTCTGATGGAAGACATTTAATGGAAGGATTTGTTTTCATTCTGTAAAAATCATTTTTACAATTTGTCCTGTCTTCAGTTTAAACAATGTACTGATGTACTCAGTATGCCTCAGTTATTGAAAAATATGTTTTTTCTCATGTCAACTGCAGCTTTCTTAGTCAGTCATTGGCTAGCTGTGTGAAAAGGGTAAAATAGCATGTCACTTTGAATGTCCGCTCACAAGATTTCTCCTTATTTTCTTATGGACTGAATTGTTCTGAAGAATATACTGAGCTATACTGTCTACATAGTTCAACCATAGGAACTGAGGAGGGAGGAATGCAATGATGGCTGCGTGGACATGAAACAATCATTTCAGGGACATGAGTCGAACCATACAAGTTGGAATTACATGTTGAAAACTGGATAGTTTACAGCAGGTGAGAGAGAGACAATTATGTTTGATTCAGGCTTGACATGAGAAAAACCCTGAGCTATTATCCATTGACATGAAAGTGTCTAATCAAGGACTATGGTGAGTCCATGCTGCAAAAAACAGGGCATTAGCTTTTTCAAAAGGGAGACACATTGTGCTAGCGCCTGGCTAACTTGAAGGGGGATAAAATAATTTAATCATGTGTCCCTTCTAGACTTCCAAAATGTAATTGGAATGAACGGCTCAATTATGAGTTGGTTGTGAAGCTCAAAATAATCTATCTGTTTATCCAGTTTTTCAGACTTCTTTTACAATGGGTCTATTGTTGTTTTCTCTTCTGTTACAACTGTTTCCAGTGCATTAGTGTCTTGAAATGTGACGTCAGTGGAAACAAAAAAAAAATCACAGACAGGCCGCCATGCCTGCGAGAAGTGGGAATGGGCTCAATAGGTGCTGTGTAGACCCGCTAATTTTGGTGGAAAAGCAGTATTAGACGATCATCAGACTAAAAAATGGGGGAAACAGATGAAGTGTCACAGTTTAGCATAACTGGTCACCTATTCATTTCTGCCTGCCTTGTCACCAGCAATTCTCACCTAATCCGCCTACTCTGCTCACCTGTTCACATTCATCAAAATGGGCTGATAATGTCAGAACAATGCACTTTGTTATAACATGAGTGATAATGTTACCCTGTAAACAATGAGAGATAACAGAGTTTATATCTATACCTACAGCCAATGTTATAGCTTTGAGTAATGTTGGAGCTGTTCAAACTTATTTAAGCTTCCACGCTGCAAATGTAATATTACTCCCCAGAATTAGTTGGTGATTGTACATGCTGGATATAACATTAGCCGTTAATAATGTATGGCAGTGGTGAGTCTCTGACAGCTAATTTGATAGCATTAGGGAACGTTAACAATTTAATTAACTGGTCCATTATTTAGCTAGCTCGCTCACTCACAAAACTATGATTAATTACACTGCATGAAAAGAAAAAAAAATGAAAAGAAGCGGCACAGTAGATTATCGTGGAAGTTCAGGATCTTGACTGTATGCGGCAATTTGCAGGCAACACTGAAAAAACTGCCGTGAATTGTCGGAAATTGACGTGGGCCTTCCTTGGCAGTTGTCCCCCCATGACCCCCCTCCCCCTGATTCTAGGGGAGGCTTTAACAGGTAAATGAAAATGCTGTGAGCTATACAAATGCAAATCAGGGTAGCAGGGGGAGTTTTACCCCAGGTGACCTTTTTCTAAAAGGTATAAACTAAAAATCTAATATAAATAGATCAGGCCCAGCATAGCCTAATTATAGACCCTTACATTTTAGCTTTAATTGATTTATTTAATGAAAGTATGCTAGATTAATTACTGTGTATGTCATTAGCAATGACCAATGTTATGTAAAAAAGATACATAAAATTATTTATTTATTCATTTTTTCTCTCCTGGGAACAAGTTAAGATAAAACGGCAGTTGTTAAGAAGTTAACATTGAAATTGATGAAAATGTATAAATAATTTCTGTTTAAAATGTGTGACTTTAAAATCTAATTTCATGGGTTCCAAATGTTTTAAAAGAAGTTGAAAAGTAATTCTTATTTTGTGTGAGAGTTCATGACCTTTACGAGAGTTAACACTACCGGGTTGACCAGAGCGTGAGGAAGAAGAAGCCGAGGCTGAGTTAATGGCGTCGAGCAGCTAACAGTGGACTGTGTGTGTCATCAGTGTCGTGTTTTATCACTAACAGACTGTGAACTGTTGTCGGACGACGTGCTGTGCAGTCCAAGTGTTTGTGTTTTTGTATTTTCAAGTTTGGCTAAGCTAGCCAGCAGGAGCTAGGCTAGCGGCACGGTCATTGTCGAGAGGAGGCCTGAACTGACGGGAGGAGCTTTGCCGGTTCACCACGGAGAATATTGGCGACGGAGGGCAATTCGCTGCTGCAGAGGGACGCGGAGCTTTATTGCTGCGAGCATTTTGTTTTCACAGACTAACCTCGCCTCATAACAAGGCCGCGACCTCCTGTTAGCTCGGAGCCACGTCTGCAAGTCCAGATTTACATGATGCTGATAATGACGCCATTGTGTGTAAGGTCCTTCCTTGTTTAATTCTACTGTGACTTATATTTTTTTATTCATACCACTCTCATTTAATTGTTTTCCAGCTGCCTGTATAAGACAGTACGCAGGAGCTTCAGGTACAAACGACCAGATCTTGCATCGCAGGCGTAAGCTATGAAGAGTTCAGCTCGGAGTCGATCGAAAAGAAGAGGGTAAGAGTTATTAGATTAGATATGTTTTTTGTCAATGTGATTATTTTCAGGTGCATTAATAGATGTGTTGTGTTCATACGCAGTGCATCGCGCAGTACTGATTGTCTTTACTGATTGATTTTACAGCTGCTGGAAGCGAGACAGTGTGCTAGCTGAGGATGAGGTGGACCTTTGAAGTGCGCCACCATAGACCAGATGTCTGATGAGGAAGATGGCAGGGTGTCTGGATGGATTGTGCCATCTCCGTCCTTTCGCAGCCAGGAGCTCACCGAGCTCTGTGCCACGCTGCAGTCGAGATTAGAGGCGATTCCGAAGTACAGGGCAGCGCACCACAGACGTCTGCTAAATGGACCGAATTCAGACAGAATGACGCTAGTTACCTACAGCTCTGAGGCGGCAGACAGACACGTCACGGTGCTGTAGGATATTGGGCTTCTTGTGAGCTTCCCGTTTGTAGTGTGGGCAGATCTCCTACACTTTCTACATAGTTGTGTGTTTGCGTTTGTGCTAATAAAGCGCTTTCTTTGAATAAACAGCACCTTCCTGGAAAGTTTTCCTTTCCTCAATAAATTCCTTGATGATATCATATATATATATATATATATATATATATATATATATATATATATATATATATATATACAGTATATGTGTGTATATTCCGGGCGATTTCCGGGCGTTTACAGGTACGAAAATCTCACTTTTCATGCAGTGTTAACTGAAGCAACGTTACTAAATGTTTTGCCTGAAGCTGTCTGTGACTGTGACTTGTAACAATAGAGAGGTGCAGAATCCACTTTTCTTTTTTGTGACATTTTCCCTTTTTAGTGGGTTCACATCTTGCACAACAATTCCACATTCATCTTCAGATGAGGGGAGGGCGCATGCAGTGGCGGCTGGTGACTGAAAAAATTGGGGAGGACAGGAGGAAAACCAGTCCATGGTGTCATGTTATTTTATACAAGTCAACTACGTATCCCTACTTTCTTATATTCAATGAAAATTAAGCAATAAAACAATGACTTACAAGACTTCTTTAAAACATTTTATTAAATGGCTAATATACAAAACAAAAAAAATACCAAAGTGTACCCCTTCTGGGATTCGATCCCCAGTCACCTGTGTGGCAGGTAACTGCTCTACTCACTGTGCTACTGCAAGAGTCAATGTATATACTTCACAACAGCACATGACATCACACTCATCACTCATCACAATCGCCCAAAACAACTGTGTTGCTGCTCTGTTCTGTGTCCCGGTCGTGCCGTTAACGTTATGTCCTCCAGCAGGACGAACAAAATGAAAACTATGAATTATCTTTCTGACTGCTTCTCTCTGATTTCTCCAAACAGTTTTTTTCTTTCAGAAATGTGCTTATATTTCCTTTGAAACCGATTCCAATATCGCTGAAAATGCCATATTTCTTGTCCGAGCATGGCTGGCAGTGAAAGCTGTAAAATACATAGAAGTATTTTTTGTTTACGGTTGTATAAATGTGAGAATGAAATTTGGGAACTGTTATTGGACCAACCTGCTGTCAATCTTGTATTCTGGTTGTTGATTGGTAAGGGAGGACGTCCTCCCTTAGCGCGTCATTTTACGTGTCTTAGCCAATCATAGCTCAGCATGAAAAAATCCTAAATGCATTGAGTGAATGAAGGAGATCCCTCCCACGGAGGACAGAAGCCCTCCGTCCTCCTCTAGCCCCCACCTTCCTGCTCCCTGCTCCTCTCTCAGACCGCTCTGTCTCCTCCGTCTGCAGCTGTCGCTGTTCAACCATTTTAAGTGATTTTCTTCCAAAGAAGAAACTTTTTTTATTATATAATATATATATATAATATTTTATAAATGATACTGAGATTTGGTAATGATTTATTTCAACTACTTACTCTTTCTCAAAAAAAAAAAATTGTATCTTCCTCTTGCCTCTCAAAAATAGAGGAGGACCAACCTCCTCTGACTCTATGGATGAGCCTTCTCTGGGCGCATGCACACGCAGCGACCGGCAGCAGTGGGAACAAGGCTGGATTATCCATAGACTGGATTGGGCAAGTGCCCAGGGGCACAACCATTGACAGCCAGTGGGGGGGGGCACCTCATGATACAAGCTTTAAAAATGTTTTACGTAAATGTTTATATTATTCACTGGAAATTGTTGAAAGACCATACATTCCTTGTTTATGAATATCAATTTCATAAAAATAATAACAATAACTAGAACTGCAAGCAGTTATGAACGGGGGCCAAGCACCCCCCCCCCCCCCCCCCCCCCCCCCCGCGCGCTACTCGGACCCCGCGCACCCCAAAGCCCACGAAAGTTAGCCCCAAAGGATGATGGGCTTGAGGTAAAAGTGAGGACACAGGCCAACGTCTGAGCCATGGTATTCGCTGTAATGGGAAGTGCACCCAAAGTGCAAAAGGCTGAATGTGTGCCAATTTGGATTTGTTGTACTAAATCATGCCCACATTGACCAGTCATGACCACCATCAACATATGGCCTCAGGATTGGCCCTACATCATACAACCAAATTTCCTAAAAATCGGTGTAGCCATTCAAGAGATATAAACTTCCCATATTTTTTAGTGCTCCCTAGTTGCCAGAATTCGCCAAATTCAGCTCACCCCTTCCCAGTCTCATGGCAACCAAGGAACTCAAATTTGCTGTTAAAAGCATTTAGTTTGACCGAGATATCAAACAGTTTACATTTTTATAGCTAGCTACAGAAATTTGTTCGTTAATAATTTCCACATTTTTTGACTGAGCAAAATTCTTTTGATAAATTTAAACCAGTTCCAGCTCAAGAATGTACGTGCCAAGTTCCATGCAGATCAGACAAAATCCCACGGAGGACTTCGAAAAAGTAGGTTTTGCATATGTGGCGATTTAGCGGACAAAATGTGCAGCAGAAGTGGGCGTGTCCTATGTCAGAAAACCCAGCTTCATTCAGGGAACATATGGATATAAGGTTTGCGAATATGTAATTTAAAATGTGGAAGTTACAGGCAAAAACGCAATGGCATCCATTATAGCGCCACCTAGTGGAGTACATGTGCTATTTTTGCTATGGAAGAACTGTGTCCTATTCTATCTGTACCATATACATTTCAAAGCTCTCAGCATAATAGTTTGGCTGAAATAAATGTTTGTTGTTTATCTTGTAATAAGCCACGCCCACATTGATCAGTCATGACCACCTTCAAGATATGGCCTCAGGATTGGGCCTACATCATACCAACCAAATTTCGTAAAAATCGCTGTAGCCGTTCAAGAGATATAAACTTCCCATATTTTAGCGCCCCCTAGTGGCCAAACCTCGCCAAATTCGGCTCATCCCTTCCCAGTGTCATGGCAACCAAGGATCTCAAATTTGGTGTTAATAGCATTTAGTTTGACCGAGATATCAAACAGTTTACATTTTTATAGCTAGCTACAGAAATTTGTTCTTTACTAATTTGCGCATTTTTAGACCGAGCAAAATTCTTTTGATAACTTTAGATCAGGTCCAGCTGAAGAGTGTACGTGCCAAGTTTCATGCAGATCGGACAAAATCCCAAGGAGGAGTTTGAAAAAGTAGGTTTTACATATGTGGCGATTCAGCGAACGACATGTGCAGGAGCAGTGGGCGTGTCCTATATCAGAAAACCCAGCTCTATTTAGGGAACATATGGATATAAGGTTTGTGAATGTTTTATTTAAAACGTGGAAGTTTCAGGCAAAAATGCGATTGCATCCATTATAGCGCCACCTATATTCCAATTTGCACCAAATTTAGCACAGAGCCTCTGGATGACTTCAGGAATAATTGACTTAAGTTTGATGTTGAAAGCATTTAGTTTGACCGAAATATGACACAATATGTGTTTGTTAGCTAGCAAAAAAGATTGTTTGGTTATCACTAGCAGATTTTTTGGAGTGCCAAAGTTCTTTTGATAACTTTTCATCAGACACATCTGGAGATTCCATGTGCAAAGTTACAGGCAGATGGCGCTTAAATTGTAGGAGGAGTTCAAAAAAGTAGGTTTTGCATATGTGGCGCTTTAGCGAACGAAATGTGCAGCAGAAGTGGGCGGATCATATGGATATGAGGTTTGCAAATGTGTTATTCAAAATGTGGAAGTTACAGGCAAAAACGTGCAATTTTAGTTATGGAAGAACTGTGTCCTATTCTATGTGTACCATATAAATTTCAAAGCTCTCAGCATAATAGTTTGGCTGAAATTAATGTTTGTTGTTTATCTTGTAATAAGCCACGCCCACATTGACCAGTCATGACCACCTTCAAGATATGGCCTCAGGATTGGCCCTGCATCATACCGACCAAATTTGGTAAAAATCAGTGTAGCTGTTCAAGAGATATAAACTTCCCATATTTTTAGCGCCCCCTAGTGGCCAAAATTCGCCAAATTCGGCTCATCCTTTCCCAGTGTTATGGCAACCAAGGATCTCAAATTTGGTGTCAATAGCATTTAGTTTGACCGAGATATCAAACAGTTTACATTTCTATAGCTAGCTACACAAATTTGTTCGTTAATAATTTGCTTGCATACGCGTTCCCTCGGCCCCTTGGGCTTGGCCCCCTAATAAATCAGGATTACATGGTAAAACATTTTTCTTTTGTGTAATTCATATAAGAACTGTTCTAAATTGAAATACAGACACTTTCAGGAAAAGTCATGTAACAGCAGTATTGCATTTTTTTCATTCAACAAAGTTATTGCACATATACATTTGAATCTTGGCTGTTCTAGTGCTGGGTACTCTTCGTGGTTCTTGGTGCTTTAGCAATATTGTTGTTGTGGCATTCATGCCAATAAAGCGAATTTGAATAAAATTGAATTAATAAACCTTTAGATTCTTGCCTATAGACTGATAAGCGTTGTGTTTACAAATGAGCAATACATCCAGATTTCTTCAAATTTGTATTGCCAATGGGAATTTAAATTGAAATGTCAGGCGATGTTTTCCTCACAGAATTTTTTGTTTTTCAAGCTAGCTATCTCCCTCTGTCAACCACAATCTGTCTCCTCTGTCAATAAACTCTATTCAGCTCTGTTAAATAACAGGTGTTAAAACCCTTAGGTAACGTTAGGTCGGAGAAAAACCCTCAGACCTAACATTACTAAACTAATTTCTAAACTACTACATCATTTGAATGTTGACTAGGGTCTATATATTAAAGTGGAGATTAATTCTGAAACACATATAAACCCAAAACAGCCCAAAAATGCATTTTCTTCATGTAAAACCACATCTAGGAACGGGCTGCTGCTTCTGACTCATTTGGATGTAACACATTCACGCAGGTAGTGATGCGCAGCATACAGCAACGGTGAAAGAGAGAGATGATCCTCATTGACAGGAAGCATTTTGCTTATGCAAAGAAATAAATCTGTTTAAACTAGATATTTATATGCCACAAAACAATATTGAGTGAGAGAGAGAGAGAGATATGATCTGTTGTGTGATAGTGGAGCGGAGAGTCAGCTGGATTTTGCACCCACAGTCAGTAGTATTAGTAAGTGTATAGGCAAACAAACAAGCAACAACCACTATGATCATTATTCATTGTATTATTACATTTGTGGAAAGTTATTACAATACAGATGTTCACGTCCCAACAAACGTAATAGTTATTACGTAATAGTGATAGTTATTACGCTTGTGGGAAATTGCGTGTTACATTTGTAGTAGGCAGCGGCTAATACGCTTTTGGAAAATGTATTACATTTGTGGGTTTATTACATTAAATGCTGCTGATTTTTATTACGTTTGTCGTTTGTTACGTTTGTGGTCATTATTACTTTGGCGGGCGTTTGGGGGCGGGGGGGGGGCACTTGAGGTATAGTGCCCAGGGGCACCAAAAGGAGTTAATACGGGCCTGAGTGGGAAGCACGTCTGTTTTGGTTTGTCAGAGTTTCGTTTCGTTTTCGTTTGTCCGCTAATTTAAACAGTTTTGCTTAAGTTTGTTTACGTTTTGATCACATCTACTCCAGCTTGTCAAAGCGTGTCATGACTTAGTGACATGGATCCAACTTTGATCCTCGTATTGGCGGTGTTGGCATCCGCATGTCACCTGGGGCTGCTGACGGCACATGAATCCAACACGATTCAATACTCCATAGACTATCTGCTCAAATTTGGAAACCCTGTGATCAGCAGACCACCAGTGGACTTGGTCTTCCCTGACCTGGAGGAACTTGTCGCCCACGGGAGAGGTGACCACGTCAGAGCACCACAACGAAAACCAAGGAAGCGAGGCCGGAGAGGCGGGGTGCGGGAGCGCATGAGACGGCTACCACTGTCTCGCATCCCCCTGCCTTCAATTATCCTGTCCAACGCCCGTTCTCTCCGCAATAAAACTGAGGAACTTCAGGCTCTTGTTTGTCACCAACATGCATTCAAGTCAACAATGTCAATGTCATGCTCTATCAAATGTGTACAAGCTGGAACATCATCAAACAAGCACAGATAGTTGTTAATCAGAGCAGGCAACTCGATGCACCGCTCCTTGGACAAATGTCTAAACAATGACTCCAAATCACCCATAATTTCCGAGTTCTTTAACCGGCCCCACAACAAGCACTCGTCAGGTGAAACCACCCCATCATCCTCATATACTGACAAGTTAGCAGCCGAATGCCTCTCCACAGTTTCTGCCATTAACACCGATTTAACTGTCAGCTGTTGCCTACTCCTCCCCGGTGCACAAAACTGTGACCCTTGGGTGTAGTAGGGTTTTAACAAGTTAACATGGCAAAGTTGAGTGTCTCTTCTACGCTTTGGTGTCGACAGATAGTTCTGCTCAGAAACCTGACGCAAAACTGTTAACGGGCCATGAAATTTAGCCTGAAATGGAGAACGGACAAGTGGTAACAAAGCCAAAACCTGTTCGTCTGGACTTAACTGGTGAATTTCAGCTTTAAGGTCATAAAGATGCTTCATTTGTCTGCACATGTCTGTGCTGAGGCTAAACTTTCTTTAGCCCTTTCCCCAGCCATGTACAACCAATGCCGGAAACCATGAACATAATCGATCAGATTCGGGTTGTGTGACCAGATCATGTAGCAGAGCTAATGGCCCACGCAATGTATGCCCAAACACAAGCTCCTTTGGACTAAACCCTGTGCTCTCTTGCACAACCTCTCTGGCAGCTAGCAACAACCATGGCAGCCCCTCCTCCCAATCCTGATTTAACTCCACACAATATCCCCACAACAGAGACTTCAGGGTTTGATGAAACCTTTCCAATGTTCCTTGGCTCTGAGCATGATATGTGGAAGCCTGATTATGTTTCACTCGGAGCTGCTTCAAAACTTGGACAAACAAGTGAGATGAAAAGATGGAACCCTGATCACTTTGAACCACTTTTGGAATTCCAAAGATTGAAATAAACTGTGTCAGTGCTTTGACCACAGATTTAGCAGTAATGGTACGCAACAGATAAGCAGCCGGATATCTGGTGCTTTGGCACATTACTGTAAGAAAATAATTACTTCCAGATTTTGAACGTGGCAAGGGACCAACACAATCAATTATCAGATGCTCAAGTGGCTGCGCAATCGCTGGAATGGGAGACAGAGGAGCCGGTTTAATGTTCTGATTAGGTTTTTCCCATTATCTGACAAGTATGACATATCTTAATATCAGTGTTGGGAATAACAGCGTTAGAATAAACGGCGTTACTAACGGCGTTACTTTTTTCAGTAACGGGTAATCTAACTAATTACTATTTCCATCGTTAGAACGCCGTTACCGTTACTGACTATTAAATGTGGCGCGTTACAAACTGAAGCTGATCATTGAAGCTGTTGTCATCCGACTCGGCTCTCAGCCACCGGATTTGTTTTTCCTCCGGTGAGGGAGGAGGGAGGGGCGAGACAACCGCATAAGTGAAGATGATTGGCTCTCTAACGTTGAGTGAGAGATCTTAAGCCAATCAGTGGCAATGTTCGGTTTACACACAAACCACACATGCACACAGCAGCCTCACACACACAAACTAGCAGAGGGGAACTGCAGCAATGGTGAGTCCGGAGGGAAAGTTCACGTTTTCAAAGTGGGAGTACAGACACTACTTTAATCTCCTTTGTCCACGTCCATTGTAAACAACTCAGATCTAATGAATCATCTCTCAGCGGAACACGCTTCTACAAAACTAACACTGGCCAAAAGCTCTGTTGCTGACGCTGTTGATGATGATAGCAGGCCAGGTGTGGCTAACGTGAGCTCCGCTAACAGCTTCACAAAAGCTTGTGACACAGACTGAACTGAATGCAATGATAGGCAGGTATGTTGTTGAGAACTTGCTCCCGTTATCAACAGTTGACTCAGACTCCTTCAGAGCACTCACTGGCAAAATATCGGGGAGAACAGGAGCCGGTCCACCATGCATAAATACATTTTCTAAATACATATGTAGATGCCGAGTAGCTAAAATGACTGCCGAGCTCAAAAGGGGGAAGAAATAAAAGTAACGCAATAGTTACTTTTCCTGGTAACTAATAACTTTTATAGTGGAGTAATTACGTTACCAACTCAGTTACTTTTTGGAAGAAGTAACTAGTAACTATAACTAATTACTTTTTTAAAGTAACGTGCCCAACACTGCTTAATATATCCAGACACATCCCTCTTCACACGAGGCAAACCTGCAAAACAGGATTACCCAACATTTTCCCCGTGTGGCACCCATTTTCTCACCAGCAACTCGTCTTTCAACAGATAACCTTTTGCAGCACTCTGCTCATCAACATTTGAAAGCACTCTGTCAAAAAGCTTACTAAGCATAGGATCAGCCCGTTGCTCTGCCGACAGGTCACTGCGGGAAACAGAACAAAGACAGTCGGTATAGACACAAAGAAAGCTCCCCTCTCCTCTACGCTACTCTGTGAAAGCTGTGAAAACACCAGGAAAACACTGCGCACTCTCATCAGGTACTGTAACAGAAGGAGAAAGGGTTACTATTGGAGCTGGCGGAACGTCAACCCACACACGGCTATCAGCCAGATCGTTCCCTAAGATGACATGAATGCCTCAGATTGGTAGCGCAGGGCGCACACCCATAGCCACCTGGACCTGACCCAACCCACAGTCAAGCTCCAATTAATGCAATGGAACAGGCAACACAGTTAAACCCATTCCCCGTATCAGAATGTAATCCCCAGTATCAGTTTCCTAAGAAAAAGACAGTGTAGAACTAACAATGAAGGAATCAAAGGCCTCAGTATCTCTCAAGATTTTCACCGGTACCTTGATACCACTCCCTACTAGCGACACATGGCCGTCTGACACAAAAGCTGAGAAATCAGACTGCTCCAGGCTGCAATCTGCTCCAGGCTCCATCTATTCATATGAGGAAATGACACAGGGAGAACTGATCATTCTGACCGAAGCAGCAAGTGCGCACTACCACTTAGCACTGGACTTAACAGGGCATTCAGCTTTCCAATGTCCCCTGCCCTTTAGTGCAGCAGATTATCGTTCACTTTGGTATACAAGCATGACATTTGGGGCCACTATTTTTGAAAAAGGCGTTGGCCACTCAAAAATTCAATATGGCGGCCATTTTTCAATGCTTATTATATCAATTATTCAAACAGTGATCCAAGCATAAAATTTGATACAAATACTCTCTAAAGGACATGTTAATGGAAAAAGATGCTTGGCCCTCAAAAATTCAAGATGGCCACCATTTTAAAGGCAGAAATATTCTTCAAGGAACACTGCTTTGGAAAAAGGTATGTGCCACTCAAAAAGTCAGGATGGAGACCTTTTCCAAGATTTTAGAAAAACGCAATCGCAAAAATTCAAGATTCTTTTTTCAAGGTGGGTGTTGCTTTAATAGTGTACTCTGTTGGGACTGAGTTAAAAGGAAGGAAGTTCTATTCACATTTTTAGGTTAGGGTGTCCAACCTGAGATTGAGAGGTTGTGCCCTGCCGAGTCATGATAAAGACTGTGAAAAATGGTAGCCAATGCCTCCCTGCTTGTCAGTCAGCAAGTGTTGTATTGGGGGCAACATATCCAGATATCCATATACATCACGGTCCAGAATCAGGAAATCGGCTCTCAGCCCACCGCAAGGCTACTGTTATGTTTGTTGCTCTCAATGAACACCCTGGCATAGGTTTCATGCAGCTTTATTACTGACCAACTTCAGGTAGACATTTTGGACCCCTGATGCCACAAACACTTATAGGGCCTTGTGGGTAATGCAGTTCATCCACTACTATCAACACATCTCCCCTTCTTAAAGAAAAGAAACATAACACATATCTGCTTTCTTCGGCCATGTCACCAACCTGAAATATCTTCAGAACACACCAAACCAGTGTAGGATAGTATGTGGTCCTGACATGGGCAGTACCATAAATATATGTGCTCACACACTACTTTGATATATATATGATTATTAATCACTGGAAATTAATATTACACTCGTTAAAGGGGGCACCACCTCCGTGTTTAGTTATTGGAATAATCCGGAGGACATTATTCCAAACACCTAACTGTACCAGTTAGCTTGGACAGTTAGAGTCCATTCAAAATCAATTTATTCAGTCTCAATATTCTGAAGTAGTGAATTCTTTGCACGTATCCATCGGTTCTCCAAATTAAAATTAAGTTCCAGACAAAGACAAACGATTATATGTTTATTGACTAAATAATTTGGGTAAAATAAAAGACATGACAATTTTAGACGAACAACAGATAACAGAAAAGGTAAAGACTGTAATGAGGAAATTAATAACGTCGGTGACCGTCGGTAGATGGTAAAGTTAAAGGGTCGGGTTATATATATGAAATATTACGGGAGTAAATTTTTAATACTACGAGACCCTAATCTTAATTCTCTTAAGTTCATAAGATAGAAGTTAGAACTTAGACAGATGTCAGAACTTTGACAGAAGTCAGAACTTTAGACACCACTCATTCTCACGTGTGTGGATCCAGCTGCATGAAGACGTTCAGCCGGTTTTGTCTGGGAGTCAGGAGGCACTGAAGTTTGGTGTTCTTGAGAGTTCTGGGTTGAACTACGGCACGGCGCGTCGGTCCAGTAGCCAGACAGAAGGCCGGTACTCTGTTGAGGAACTCTTGGTCCGAAGGCCCAGCGGGGTTTCCGCCTTGGGAGCGCTGGGGGCAGAGTCGGTCTTGGCTGGGAGCAGTCTCTTTTTGTTGGAGACTCTTTTGCAAGGCTTGCAACGTTCTTCATCAGATGATCACAGTCTTGAAAAAGACTTTTCTTGGTGGTTTCAAATAGTGGTACTCAAGTTCTGATTCTGAAACTAATTCGACTTCTTCTGAATCAGGCGGTGATACTTTAACAGTATAAAATCACAAAGAAAATAATTTGTCAGCCACTTAGGAGTAATTTAACAAATTCAATTTAATAGAGCCGAGCACAGATGGGTGCTATTCACAAATTTGGGATGTCTTACTGCAGTTTGAGCAGCAGATCAAGGAGTCAAGAGGCAGGACTTTTTAGCTCCACCCACTGATATACCCCCACTTGTTTAGCAGGATTTGGCTCAGTGGTGGTTTGACCACTGAAGGAGTAACTTCTAAGCTGTGGAATTCACAGCAGTTGAGTTCACTTTTCACTCAACAGCAACTTCTGGGCGACGGCGGCCAGAAGTGATCTCTTTTTCACAGACAGTTTTCCAGTACTTTAGAAAACCTTTCAAACGACAACCAGTATTTCATTCATTTTACTGGTATTTTCACAATTTAAACTGATAGAGCGATCTCTTCGTCTCTTTTACACAGTCTAAACTTTTTCTTTCAATCCGCAGCAAGCATTTTATCCATTTACTTCGGATTTCATCATTTAAACCGATAGGGGGATTTCTTCGCCCCTTTTTCACGGCCTAAACTTTTTCTTTTAACCAGCTACAAGCATTGCTTTTCTTTACTGGTATTTTCGCAATATGGACTTGAGAAAGGGATTTCTTCGCCTTACACAGTCAAAATACACTGTTTTCTTGACAGGATTGTTGCCACGGCAACCGATCTTGGTATTACACTACACAGAGTGACACCTTAATGAACAACCTCTCATTGTTAAAACAGCTGTCTTCTGTTTAGTTAGCTACTCTAATCAGAACACTTGAGGGTCTGTGCCCACTACGCACCCCTGTCGAATGCGCAGCAGGTGGCAGTGTAACTACAGGAACGGGTTATCGATGCTGTTGTTGCGCAGCCACCGACTCCGCCCAACAGGTTCAAATCAAGTGTACGGTGACACTTGTGCATGCAAATTAGTCACGAATCCGGACAAAACAATAATGGGCGGTGGCTATAAATGGCCTTTCAACTCACAGATCTGATTACAACGCAGAATCTGGGTACATTACTTTCAACATAAGCGATGCTGGAAAGCTTTCTTATCGCTCACTGATCTGGTTACACTGCAACATTCATACACATTAATTTTATCTTAAGCAACTTTAAAGCTTAGCGATGTTTTAGGTTCATGCACAATTCAAGGTGTGTGCAGTCAAGAATATAATATAAAGTTAAGTATCACACTAATTACTTGGTGGACAGTCAGATGATATTAAAACAGCTTGGGTTTTGATTATTACAACCGATGTTTGTCTGTAGTTAATTTAATGCAGAGAACCGTGGTTTTGAGGTGGCCTCACACGGCGGCACCATAATAATAATGTAGGATAGTATGTGGTCCTGACATGGGCAGTACCATAAATATATAATGTAGGAGACACTGCTCACACACTACTTTGATATATATATGATTATTAATCACTGGAAATTAATATTTCACTCGTTAAAGGGGGCACCACCTCCGTGTTTAGTTATTGGAATAATCCGGAGGACATTATTCCAAACACCTAACTGTACCAGTTAGCTTGGACAGTTAGAGGCCATTCAAAATCAATTTATTCAGTCTCAATATTCTGAAGTAGTGAATTCTTTGCACATATCCATCGGTTCTCCACATTAAAATTAAGTTCCAGACAAAGACAAACGGTTATATGTTTATTGACTAAATAATTTGGGTAAAATAAAAGACATGACAATTTTAGACGAACAACAGATAACAGAAAAGGTAAAGACCTAATGAGGAAATTAATAACGTCGTGTGACCGTCGGTAGATGGTAAAGTTAAAGGGTCGGGTTATATATATGAAATATTACGGGAGTAAATTTTTAATACTACGAGACCCTAATCTTAATTCTCTTAAGTTCATAAGATAGAAGTTAGAACTTAGACAGAAGTCAGAACTTTGACAGAAGTCAGAACTTTAGACACCACTCATTCTCACGTGTGTGGATCCAGCTGCATGAAGACGTTCAGCCGGTTTTGTCTGGGAGTCAGGAGGCACTGAAGTTTGGTGTTCTTGAGAGTTCTGGGTTGAACTACGGCACGGCGCGTCGGTCCAGTAGCCAGAGGGAAGGCCGGTACTCTGTTGAGGAACTCTTGGTCCGAAGGCCCAGCGGGGTTTCCGCCTTGGGAGCGCTGGGGGCAGAGTCGGTCTCGGCTGGGAGCACACAAAGTCTCTTTTTGTTGGAGACTCTTTTGCAAGGCTTGCAACGTTCTTCATCAGATGATCACAGTCTTGAAAAAGACTTTTCTTGGTGGTTTCAAATAGTGGTACTCAAGTTCTGATTCTGAAACTAATTCGACTTCTTCTGAATCAGGCGGTGATACTTTAACAGTATAAAATCACAAAGAAAATAATTTGTTCTATTAAAAACTTGAATTAAAGTAAACCACTTAAAGTAGGGATTCAGTTTGCTTGTCTTAGAGCTTGTTGCAAAAATAAAATAAAAGATTACTTTAAAAATAAAAATAAAATGAAAATGAAAAACAGAGAAGAGACGAGAGAAGAAGGAGAAGAAGGAGCAGACGAGGCCAGGGAGAGAAGAGAGGGGAGAAGGGGAGTGAGAAGGGGAGAGTGTCTGTTTTTATGACCTGTAGCAGGGGCCGAACGGGGAGGCCGGCTGACAGTGTCACACCTCCTGTGATCTGCGTTTAGGCTCCCAAAAAGTTAATCTAACTATACTATTGGATTTAATGTTTTCAAATCATGTGTTAACCTTCCCAAAACTTCACCATCTTAAAAGTCGAATTTTTGCCTTCGTGAATAGATGCAACATGATAATGATCATTTGTCATTCAAAAGAATTATAACCACATTAAGACATGAAGCACTTAAGTATACAACATATGACAATAAAGTATACAATACACAGTAGAACCAAGGACTTATACATATTCCTTGTAGTTCTATCTTTAACAAAACATATCAGACATTTAACTGGTAAATAATTCAAGTATTACACAAGGAATGATGATCTTCAAATCTCTCCTCCATCGACAAAGGGGAGGGGGTTTCTGTTGACCTCAAACTTATTGAGTAATAAACTTCATTTGGGCTTCACAATAACATAAGAAAATCTGTTGAATGACCTTCTTACTCTATTTCGGGATCCGTTAAATTTAAGAAATTGAGAGAAACATCTTAAATCACCACATCTATGTTAGAAACCAGTCCTTCTTCCTTTTGGTGTGACCAAAGAAAACTCCATCGGGCTTGACCTTGTTTGACCTAGGGAAAAGTGGTTTATCTTCTTTGGAGGAAGAGGAACAGGCCAGATGTGCTTAGTTGTTGTAAATTACTAGAAGAAGCTCTCTGGTGATCTGTTTATTGCAAGAAAAACAACATCTTCCCACTCTGTGGAGAGGAGAGGATTTGCAAGGCCAGGATATGGGGGCTTTCAGTCCCATATGCTGGAAAAAGGAGTCGATTTGGGTTAAAGGTAATCATGGCTGAAATGAGACCACCTTAAGATGCAGAGACAAGACTTGTGTTCCTACACCAGCATTAGAAAAATATCTTGTGCAAAAACCAATAATCAGTGAATATTACTGCACATTCACCACCACCCTCTCTTTTTTTTTTTTTTTTTAACACAACCCTTTACATGCTACCAATCAGTCAGGTTTCTTAACAGTCCTTTTTGGTCTACTGGATATGCCAGGCACAGCAGGACTGCTGGACACTTCAGGTACAGTAGATGCTGTAACTCCAGTACCTGCAACATCCGAATGAGACTGAGTGAGAGACAACTGCTGGTTGTCATGTGCCTCCACTTGCTTGGGTGAAGACTCAGGAGTGTCCATGGTTTGATTTGACTCACAAGGACAAAGATCATACATGTTGTTTTGTTCTGGCTCGGGTGGACGAAGATCCACAGGATTTCTCCTCCGAGACAGTCCATCCTCAGTCTGCACCTGGTAAGAACGTGGAGCAACTTCCCTCTGTACATGTCCTTGTATACTCCAAGTGCTTGTCAGTTGATCCCATACACGGACCTGGTCTCTAGGCCTCAAGACTGGTAATTCTTTCACACTTTCATTATATTGCTGTTTTAGTTTCTGTTTTCCTCTTTCCTTGTCAGCCTTGATCTTAAATGCAAATTTGGGTGTCAACAGCTCCTCCATCACAGGAAGGTTTGTGCGCAGGCTCCGTCCCATCAGCCTCTGAGCTGGAGACAAACTGTTCTGCAGAGGCGCGCTGCGGTAGATCATTAGGCTCTTGTGGAAATCCTCACATCCATCTTGTGCTTTCCTCATAAGATTTTTCACCACCTTCAGTGAACTTTCTGCCAGACCATTGGATCTAGGGTAATGCGGGCTTGAAGTGATGTGATGAAAACCCCATTCCCTTGCAAACGAGGCAAACTCACCACTGGAGAACTGGGGACCGTTGTCTGACACCACTTCACATGGAACTCCGTGTCTGGCAAATGCCGCTTTTAAGAAAGTGATTACTGCCTTACTGGTCGTTGACTGTAATGTGGCAACCTCTGGATAATTTGAAATGTAGTCTGTCAGAACAAAATTACTTTTCCCATTACAGTCAAACAAATCCACTCCCACCTTGTAGAAAGGCCTATCAGGTACGACGTGTGGCATTAGTGGTTCTGCTTGCTGCTGGGGCCTGTAGGTGAGACATATTTCACAGGAAGCAGTGGTCTGTCTAATGTCTTGATTCATTTTTGGCCAATACATGACCTCACAGGCTCTGCGTTTGCACTTTTCCTCCCCTAGATGTCCTTCATGTATTTTGCCAAGCATCTCTTTGGCAGCAACACTGGAATGACTAACTTGTTTCCCTTGAACACAATATCATTTACAACTGACAGTTCGGCTCTTCACGCCCAGTAGTCCTGAATCTGTCTGGGGCAGTCATTTTTCTGTGCTGGCCAACCTGACAATATTGCTTGCTTGAGCTTTTCCATTGTGTTGCTTGTCTGTTGCGCTCCATCCTATCATCAGACACAGGCAGGGAGGTGACGTTCATGTTGACATAAGCCTGGATGTCTACACTTGCCCTGTCATCTGCTCTTTCGCTTTTGTCTACTGCCCGTGACAGAGCGTCAGCAGCGAACATATACTTCCTAGGTGTATAGATCATCTTAAAGTCGTACTTCTGCAGCCGTATCAACATTCTCTGTATGCGCATGGGACAGTCATTCAGCGGCTTTGTCATAATTGAGACCAGGGGCTTGTGGTCAGTCTCCACTTCAAATGCCTGTCCATAGACATATTGGTGGAAACGCTCACAGCCGTATGTGCTAGCCAAGAGTTCTTTTTCTATTTGAGCGTAATTGCGCTCTGCACTACTCAGGGCTCTTGAGGCATAAGCCACTGGCTGCCATGCTGCCTCGTGCTGCTGCAGAAGTACTGCTCCGAGTCCATACTGGGATGCATCAGCTGAAATTCTCACTTGCTTGTGTGGATCAAAGAACTTCAGCACTGGCTCCTCAGTTAAGAGTCTTTTGAGAGCCTGGAAACTCTCTTCCTGTTCATGTGACCACACCCACTCATTTTTCTGGTCTAAAAGACATCTGAGCAGCGCTGATTGCATGGACAACATTGGGACGAACTTGGCTAAATACGTTACCATACCCAGAAAACGTCTGACCTCTTCTTTGTTTTTGGGTCTATCCATGTTCAGAATAGCAGAGGTCTTTCTGTGTCTGGCTGCACCCCCTCCTCTGAAACGACATCGCCTACGAAGGTCAGCCTTTTTACTCCTAGTTCACACTTATCTCTGTTCAATTTCAGGTTCACCTTTCTGGTGATGTCCAGTACCTGTCTCAGCCTGATGTCATGTTCCTCTTTGGTGGACCCATGAACGATGATGTCGTCCATCATAGTTTTAACTCCAGGTATGTGTTCGTATACCATGTGGATCGTTTTGTGATACACCTCCGGAGCAGACAGGATACCATATGACAGGCGCAGAAAGCGATAACGCCCCTCTGGAGTGTTAAACGTACAGAGTCTTGAGCTGGCCTCATCAAGCTTCATCTGCCAGAACCCTGACGACACATCGAGCTTGCTGAACCACTTGGCACCTGCAAACTAAGACATGATTTCATCCCTGGTGGGCAACTTAAAGTGCTCCCTTTTAATCGCTTTATTCAAGTCTTTTGGGTCTAAGCAAGTTCTCAGTGATCCACTTTTCTTTTGTATGACCACCAGTGAGCTTACTCAGTCTGTTGGCTCGTCCACTTTTTGAATGACTTTCAGCTTTTCCATGCGAGCAAGTTCTTCCTTTAATTTTTCTCTTAGTGCGAATGGCACTTTTCTGCATGCACGGACAACAGGAGCTACACTTTCTTCAATATGGATTTTGTGCTCCCCCGGCAAGCATCCAAGTCCTTCAAAAACATCCCTGTATTCCTCCATGAAAGGATGCTGATCCCCCTGAGGCTGTGACGCAACCACATAGACTCTCTTGACCAGGTTGAGGTTTTCACAAGCTTTCAGGCCTAATATGGGCTGTACCTCCTGTGCCACGATCAACAGCTGAGCCTTCAGACGCTGTCCCCTGTGCTCAAAAGTTACCACACAGCGCCCTTTAACTGGAACCCTCTCTCCAGTGTAGCCTCGCACTCTGGTCCTGGCAGGATACATTTTGCTTTTAACTGAGAGTTGTCTGTAATCAGCCTCCGACATCAGATTTGCTTGTGCTCCCGTATCAGGCTTAAACGGCATAATTGTGTCATTCACAGTTATTGGCACTATCCATTCATCATCTCCTGTATTCTCTGACAGTTCCAATACATCATCTTCTTTGAGCAAGCAGTCCTCAAAAAATTCCTCTGGCTCTTCCTACAGTGTATGCACTTTCTTTTTCGTGGTCACAGTGGCTCTGCAGCACTTTGCATAATGGTTATTTTTACCACAATTAGTGCAAGTCTTTCCAAATGCTGGACATTTGTTTGGCAGGTGTGCACCTCCACATCTTTTACAGGCATCGCTCTCTTTTTTCTCTGCGTGAGATTCTACGTGTCTTTGTCTTGAGAATCTTTTTGCCGGCCGGCCATCTGTTTTTACAGCGTGCACAGCCGTGCCTTCCCTCCGCAGCTCCTTCGCCTGTGCCCGTGTGGTCTCCGCCGCTCTGCACATTTGCACTGCCTTGTCCAGGTTTAAAGGAGAACTTCGGTCGATTTAAACATGCAGCTTCATTGCTCAAGCTACCATTGACTTGCCAGTACCGAAGACGCGAACAAATTTGGTCCAGCCATTACAGAGCTCCGTGAACGGAGATGTAGCATTGAACGCTAACAGCATGGGGTCAGAACTTTGCACTGTGTTTTAAGTGTCTTAACATGCTCCACATCTCACACCAAAAGTTATGCAATATCAGCAGACACCTTACAACACAGCACTGTAGCGTGTATGACTCAAACTGAATAAAAAAGTAGTTAAAATAGTGTGTTTGTGCAAGGAGCTACTTACCTGTTTGTTGACATCCGTGTGTTCCGGTAGCTAGACCAAACTAGCATATCCATCGAGCGTGCACTTAACAGGCTTAACAGGCTATTGTAAGGCTCATGGCTCATGACAGGCTGTAACATGGACATGTACATTATGAACATAAACACGAAAATGCTGGATTACGTTTCCGTCTCCGCCAGTGAGGGAGTAAGTGCACGCTCGACGGATTGACTAGTTTGGTCTAGCTACCGGAAGACGCCGATGTCAACAAACAGGTAGGTAGCTCCTTGCACAAACACACTGTTCTAACTACTTTTTTATTCAGTTTGAGTCATACACGCTACAGTGCTGTGTGCTAAGGTGTCTGCTGATGTTGCATAACTTTTGGTGTGAGGTGTGGAGCATGTTAAGATGCTTAAAACACAGTGTAAAGTTCTGACCCCATGCTGTTAGCGTTCAATGCTAAGTCTCCATTCACGGAGCTCTGTAATGGCTGGACCAAATTTGTTCGCGTCTTCGGTACTGGCAAGTCAAGGGTAGCTTGAGCAATGAAGCTGCATGTTTAAATCGACCGAAGTTCTCCTTTAAGTCTTTTTCACGCAGCAACCGTTCCATCAGTGCGTTGTCTGGTATTCCCGTGACTATTTTATCCTTAATCAGTTGGTCTTTCAAATCACCGAATTCACATGACTTGGCCAATGTAAGCAGCTCCGCATAATACTGATCAAAACTCACTCCTTGTTTCTGATCACAAATAAAAAACTTGTATCTCTCGTACGTGACTTTTGTGCTTGGTACAAAGTACTCTTCAAACTTCGTCATTATGACATCTAGTTTCAGCTCACCGTCACTTATGTGGAAGCTGTTGTATATTTCCAGAGCCTCTTCGCTGATCACATGGAGGAGAATGGACGCTTTTTTCTTATTGTTGTCTCCGCCCGCTCCACTTGCATCCAGGTATATGTTGAATCTCTGCTTGAACCTCTTCCAGTTTTCAGCGAGATTGCCATCAAACCTCATCGATGCTGGTGGAGTGAGTAAATTATCCATGGCGTTGCTCTGTCTTCTCCAGGTGATCTCGCTATCAGCTGTGCAGCCGCTTGCCATAGCTTGCTGCTTACGGCGCTTTCGGCTCGTCCAGCTGCTGCTTTTTCGTCTCGCTCTTTGCCGATGCTCTCCCCTTGTCCGTCAGGCTTTACCCGGACTGCGAGGTCCCACTTCTGACACCATGTTATGTTTGATCTCCAGGCCTCAAGACTGGTAATTCTTCCACAAGAGCCTAATGATCTACCGCAGCGCGCCTCTGCAGAACGGTTTGTCTCCAGCTCAGATGCTGATGGGCCGGCGCCTGCGCACAAACCTTCCTGTGATGGAGGAGCTGTTGACACCCAAAGGTGCATATAAGATCAAGGCTGACAAGAGGCATAACAGCTTCTTACTTTTTTATTCACATTTGCAATTGCACAGTTCTGTGCAAGTGAAACCCAATCTAAATCATTTGGATCTTCCACGGCACTCTGATTTGCAGCCACACTTGGCTAGTGGCTTCATATGGCCTTTGCTTTCGGGCAAACATATCAAGTCTAGCCTCATCTACACTAACAGCTGTGTTTAGGGCATGTGGTTGACAGTCATAAACTTTCCAGCGCCATGCTGAAAAGAACTCCTCAATTGGATTAAAAAATGGGGTGTATGGTGGCAAGTTGAGTGCAATAAATCTATTATGGTTGGTGAACCAGTCCCCAACTGAGCAAACAAACGGGGGCTGTGGCCCGTCCTGGACTACTGTGTCATGAAGTGTGTCCAGAAAGCGAATAATGAGGGCTGTGTTGTAGGGACCGAGGTTGGAGTGGTGATGCAGTGTCACTGTTGCCTGCTCCCCTTCTTTGTCCTCTTCCTCGTCCTGCTGCTGCTCTTACTCTCCCTCTTCCTCTTTCTGCCTCCATGTTTCCAAAGTTGGCACAAAGGAGCTGAGCTCACATCAGGTGAATTTGTAGTGCTCTAGCTTAGACTGATTGGTCTACAATTAGATTTTAAATGTTTTCATGTGTGTGAGTCTGTGTGCTTTTCCAATTTTAGTTGTGTTTTGTATTTTAAATAGATGTGTTTTCCCAACGACTGCATGAGCTTTCCTTTTTGAACAATGTGTCTTATGTAAAAAACAGTGTGTAGTGTTTTGCAAGAAGTGTGTTGGAGAATTTCAAACACAGTGCAAAGCATATATTGTGTTTGCAGGGTTGGTGCTTTTGTTTAGGGCATGGTCACCAAAGTTAGAGGTTGTGATGCGTTGGGCATAGCAACCACTTTAAGTGTTTAAACAGGAGGCAAAAACTGTGAATCTATTATGGTTAGTGAACCAGCCCCAGACCAGAGCAGCCCAGATGAAAACTGACATTATCCCAGATGACAACAAACTGGGGCTGCTCTGGCCCCTCACATCAGGTGTATTTGTAGTGCTCTGGCTTAGACTGATTGGTATACAATTAGATTTCAAATGTTTTCATGTGTGTGAGTCAGTGTGGTTTTCCAATTTTAGTTGTGTTTTGTATTTTCAATAGATGTGTTTTCCCAATGATTGCATGAGTCTTCCTTTTTGAACGATGTGTCTTATGTAAAAAACAGTGTGTTGTGTTTTGCAATAAGTGTGTTGGAGAATTTCAAACAGTACAAAGCATATATTGTGTTTGCAGGGTTGGTGCTTTTGTTTAGGGCATGGTCACCAAAGTTAGAGGTTTTGATGCTTTGGGCACAGCAACCACTTTTAGTGTTTAAGCATCAGGCAAAAACTGTAAATTGCTCCAGAATTATCAAGTCACACAAAGCCTCATGAGTATAGACCTCCAGTGAAGTACACCAACGATTAAACTGAGTGATTAACTCCCTGGACAGAATAGAATGCTTACATGTAGTGGCCTACCACAGCTCATACTTAAACTGGAAGGACTGTGTAATGGAGCACATGCTCAAGTAAAAGACGTGAACCAATCCTGTGACCTCTGGAGAGTCTGATGAAGTCCTTAACAGATTAGTGTATGTTTTGATGGGAGGTTCAATGAGATCCTTGGAGAGTGAAGCAATCAAATAAAATATTCCACACACAGACTCATAGGGAGCATTTTTTGATTTTAATAAAACACACACAAACACACACTGCATTTCAAGGTCAAGTACCATTTGAATGTTTGAGACACTCCACTGCAGGTTAGATTGGTATCATTGTTATTCAGAGATTTATTTTTGAGTTATTGTTCATGTAGTCTGTTTTTGTAATCTGCTCATTTTATTGATAAACATTTGGTCCTAGACAACATTAATGGATGATACATTTAATATTACGTCTATAACTGTTAGTGGGTATGTGGAAGTGGCCAAATACAGATATCTTTATTTCATGATTATGTTCACAGCATATATTCTAATAATCTGCTGTAATTCTACTGTTGTGTGTCTAATCTGGATTCACCAAAACCTCCATGAGCCTATGTACATTTTTATTGCAGCTCTGTTAATGAACTCTGTTCTTTTCAGCACTTCTATTTACCCAAAGCTTCTGATTGACTTATTATCTGAAAAACAGACCATATCATATTCAGCCTGTCTCTTTCAATTTCTTCTATTTTATTCCTTAAGTGGGTCAGAGTTCTTACTGCTATCAGCCATGGCCTATGACAGGTATGTGTCTATATGCAAACCTCTACAATATCCAACTATCATGAGCAAAACAACCATCGGTATTTTTCTGGTTTTAGCCTGGATTCTGCCTGCTTGTCAGATAGCAGTCCCTGCAATACTTAGTGCTGAAGCTAGACTATGTGACTTTACTCTTAAAGGAATAATATGTAATAATGCAATTTACAGACTTCAATGTCAAAGATCAAGAGTAATTACTATATATGGTGTTGTTGCTTTATTAGATCTTGCAATACTGCCCATGGTCTTCATAAGTTTTACATACACAAAGATCCTTATAATTTCCTATCGAAGTAGTAGAGAAGTTAAGAGAAAAGCTGCAGAGACATGTTTACCCCACCTGTTGGTCTTAATCAGTTTGTCCTGTTTGATTACATATGATGTCATTATAGCCCGTGTTGAATCTAATTTACCCAAAACTGCACGCTTCATGATGACTTTACAAATTGTTTTATATCATCCTTTGTTTAATCCGATTATATACGGGCTCAAAATGAAAGCCATTTCTAAACACCTTAAGAAGCTGTTCTGTCCAGCCAAAGTCATTTCATGTAACACTGATGACTGATATTCAGTCACTTCCTCTGAAATAATCATGAAGAGATGTAAATTCTTGAAAAGTATTTAACATACGTATACATTTCCATGACAGATTAATAAACAGTAATGAGACTTGAACATTGTGATTGTGCGCTGTAGTTCTGGACAAAACATCTTTTTTATTCATAATGATCAAGACATCACAACTTTTTTCTGACTGTAAAAAATATACATTTCACTTTACAAGAAGTATCACCCACTCTGGGTGTATTGATGAAGGTTGATATTGGTTTTGAGCCATATAATCATGTGTTAAGACAACACTGACAGTATGCACATGTCTGTGTTCCAGATTTCTTTCTCCATTTAATCATATTGTTCTTTAAAGAATCTTAAAATCTTTTTAAAAATAAAAATGACATGTTATTCCCAGCTGGTATTTAAAGGACAAAATCTGTGTGTGCGTGTTGCTGTGTTCTGGGCTACTGTAGAAACCTGGTGGTGTAACAGGTGAACTCTGTAGAAGAGGAGCTGCTCCCTCTGTAAAAGGCTCATTCTAATGTAAAGGAAACAACGAGTATTAGTTTCAGTTGATCATACACGTATGAAACATTACTAGCCCAACATGGGTTACCCAGCCTATTTAAGATGGTTTCTCCTTCTTCATCTTGTACAATAACCTGATGAAGGTCTGTGTACTGAAATGTTTTCACATGTTTTTATTTTTTTATTTGTGTGATTTTTTTTGGCCTTTTATGTCTTGAGAGATGAAGAGATGACAGGAAAAAGGATGAGAGAGAGGGGTAGTGACATGCAGCAAAGGGCCCCAGGCCGGGAGTCGAACCCGGGTCCACTGCAGCATGGATAAAGCCTCGTTTTCACAATTTATAAAACATTTTTCCTGATTGCAAGTGAAGAGGAAAGTGTGTTGCAGTTTTTTTCTGCCCTATTATCTACAACCTCTGACTGTCACAGAGTCAAAATAAAAGTAAAGATACATACAGTATAAGAAATAGAACCCTAACCCTAACCCAAACACTGATGCCAGAAAACAAGGCTGTCGGCCTCTCACAGTTGTGGCAGGTGGTGTCGTGCATGTCACTAAACATGAGTCTTTCCAGGCTCTTTTACAATTGGGAAATTGTCAATTCACTTCGTAATAATATCGTTCCTTGAGTCTGAGCAGAGCCTTTCTCATGACCCAGAGGTCAAGTGCAGAGGTTCACCAGTTTTCTGTGCAGGATGCAAAATTAATCTGTTTGTCATCATCATCAGAGTTTTTCACACTACACAAAACACAGAGACACAGACACAAACACACTTAGGGACTGCTGTTGCTCACTAGCTTACAGCTAATGTAGATTAACCCCAAGATTCCACCGCGCCCTTCTCAAGCTACTATTGGCTCTGGTGACTCACTGCTGCATCAATCTGAGCAGAGCAAAGTGAGCCTGACAGGAAGTCAGAAAGCTGAACGGCATAGTGCATCCAGTCAATTTTCAAAATAAAGCACCCATTGCAGACTTGGGATCTGCACCAAAACAAAGTTGGGTATATGAACACACTTAAAACAGACAAATAATCAAACTACTGAACCATGGGAAAACTACAGGGAGGCATGATGCTCCACTCCTGAAACGCCCCCAGTGGGATCTGAATCCATTTGGAAGACGGAATAAACAACGTTGCACACGCAAAGTAACAGGGATGAGCCAGGTGGAATGACGGGGTAAGCTATTCTGGCTGTTTGGAGCAGGAAAAAACATGATTGACTAACTGGAAAAAGCAAATGATCCTGCAATCAAACTTACTTAAAGACCACAAAGCAAAATTCACTTCCCTTTCTGTGTGAACATAGCTAGCTTGTAAGCCTTAGCTAGCTTGGAAGCTTTTAGCTAGTTGGAACAAACATGCTCCAACTCTTTGCCCATTTCTGGACTAGCCAGTGGAAGCCAGAGTCGGTCACTGTCAAGATGGCAACAGCTGAAGCCACCGACTGAACTTCACAGTGGCTCTTCAGAAACCTTTGAGTCCCGTCACAGTGGTTTTATCTACTGTTTGATAGTCGATTAGCCTTTCACTCCACCAGTGCTTGTGTTGGCTGAACATGAGATCCCTGTTAAACATGTTTTATAAAACAATCTCATACTTTCTCACAATCTAGATCATGGCCATGGTTCTCGTGTTACCATTAGCAGACCCAGCCCTGGGGTAGCGGGAGCCAAACCACCATCATATTGTTATACTGTCTTCTAACTGATCTCTGTCAGTCAGAAAACATGTTTAGACCCTGTGTTGTCACCTGACATGCTCACTTGGAGCTAATGGAGCACTGTTTGATCCATTGTTGAAATGTGTGAAAGTTGTCCAGTCAGTCAATAGGCAAATGGAACGATGAATAATTATGCAAGACATCTCATGACAGTCAAAAGCAACCACACAACAGTTAAATGTAACGTTAATACATCCTCTATGAAAAGATGGCCACAGCGTGAGTGAACGTGTCTCAAGCTCAAGTCTGCATGTCGCTTTTATAGTACCTTTGTAAGTTCTCCTTTATACTGATCCATATGTTTTGACCTGAACTGACTCTAAATAAGTTAAGCATTGATTAAGTCCCTCTACAAAGCTACGAGATTTGTGTATTCCTTTTGCATCCTTGTCAAAATGGATGAGCATCAGGTAGCAACACTCTCTCAGTTTGTTTACATCCTGCTGTCATAAAGCTGATTGCATCACTTCCTCTTCTTCTTCTTCTTCTTCTTCTTCTTCTTCTTCTTTGGTATGTTAGAGCCTTCTAGCGTATGGTATTACTACTGCCCCTAGTGGTTAATGTTAAATGCTGCTTGTGAAGTAGCTGACCTATTTTCTTTTCCTTTCTTTTTCTGAGCTACGCTTTCTTCTTCTTCTTTTTTTTATTAATGCAGATTGAGCCTTGAGTTAAATAGATGGTCTTTACCTACACAGTTTGGTTTACTCACGGAAATGTTCTGGAATATGGTGTCTGGAGCTTCTGGGTTGTTCTTGAAGGGTGTGGTTGTTTTGTGTTTATTCTTTTTGTGTTTATGTGTTTTGTGTATCGAATGAATCATGGAATCTTTAAAACCCTGTATTGTATTTTTGGATCCAACTACTTGCATACCTATGTTTGATTAGTGACAGTACCATCTGTAATTTTGCTTCTTCAATTGATGATGTTAAAGGATTAAAAATAATTCATATGAATATTAGGAATCTGGTGCCTAAAACTGACTTACTTCGTGCATGGGTTGTTCTACATAAGCCTAACATCACTACACTCTCTGAGTCATGGCTCAACAGTAACCCATCCATCCATCCATCCATTTTCGTCCGCTTATCCGGGGCCGGATCGCGGGGGCAGCTGCCTGAGCAGGGACACCCAGACTTCCCTCTCCCCGGACACTGCCTCCAGCTCTTCCGGGAGGACCCCAAGGCGTTCCCAGGCCAGCTGGGTGACATAGGCACACCAACTTTGTCCTGGGTCTTCCTCGGGGTCTGCTCCCGGCGGGACATGCCAGGAACACCTCCCGAGGGAGGCGTCCCGGGGGCATCCGAAACAGATGCCCGAGCCACCTCAGCTGGCTCCTCTCGATGTGGAGGAGCAGCGGCTCTACTCCGAGCTCCTCCCGGGTGACAGAGCTCTTCACCCTATCTCTAAGAGAGCGCCCTGCCACCCTGCGGAGGAAACTCATTTCGGCCGCTTGTATAATGAACAGAATAATGAACAGAACCGGTGACAAAGGGCAGCCCTGCCGGAGTCCAACATGCACTGGGAACAGGTCTGACTTACTGCCGGCAATGCGAACCAAGCTCCTGCTCCGGTCGTACAGGGACCGTACAGCCCTTAACAGAGGGCCTCCGACCCCGTACTCCCGGAGCACCTCCCACAGAATGCCACGAGGGACACGGTCGAATGCCTTCTCCAAGTCCACAAAACACATGTGGACTGGTTGGGCAAACTCCCATGAACCCTCGAGCACCCTGCGGAGGGTATAAAGCTGGTCCAGTGTTCCACGGCCAGGACAAAAACCGCATTGTTCCTCCTGAATCCGAGGTTCGACTATCGGCCGAATTCTCCTCTCCAGTACCCTTGAATAGACTTTCCCAGGGAGGCTGAGGAGTGTGATCCCCCGATAGTTGGAACACACCCTCCAGTCCCCCTTTTTAAATAGGGGGACCACCACCCCGGTCTGCCAGTCCAGAGGCACTGTCCCCGACTGCCACGCGATGCTGCAGAGACGTGTCAGCCAAGACAGCCCCACAACATCCAGAGACTTGAGGTACTCAGGGCGGATCTCATCCACCCCCGGTGCTTTGCCACTGAGGAGCTTCCGGACTACCTCAGTGACTTCGGCTTGGGTGATGGATAGTAGTCTTCCTCCATGGCCTCCCCGAACTCTTCCCAGACCCGAGTTTTTGCTTCCGAGACTGCCCGTGCTGCCGCACGCTTGGCCTGCCGGTACCCGTCAGCTGCCTCAGGAGTCCCCCGGGCCAGCCAGGCTCGGTAGGACTCCTTCTTCAGCTTGACAGCAACCCTTACTTCCGGGGTCCACCACCGGGTTCGGGGATTGCCGCCGCGACAGGCACCGGAGACCTTACGGCCACAGCTCCGGACAGCCGCGTCAACAATGGAAGTGGAGAACATGGTCCATTCGGACTCAATGTCCCCAGCCTCCCTCGGGATCTGGTCAAAGCTCTCCCGGAGGTGGGAGTTAAAGATCTCCCTGACAGAGGGTTCTGCCAGACGTTCCCAGCAGACCCTCACGATACGTTTGGGTCTGCCAGGTCTGTCCGGCTTCCTCCCCCGCCAGCGGATCCAACTCACCACCAGGTGGTGATCAGTTGACAGCTCAGCCCCTCTCTGATGTCTGCTGGACGGCAGCAGACATCAGACATTGTGGTCGCTCCTAGCTAGCTAACGTTGCTCCTCCTCACTGACTGGAAGTAAATTACTGTTGTGCATGGATCCAGTTGTTGTCTGTGTTGTCGGAGCACAGCAGGACAACATTGGTGGTTTTTAAAGTATTTTATTTATTTATTTTTTAGTCATCGGATTTTTAGATTTTAAGTTTTTAAAGAAAAGCCTGTTGAGCCGCCATGGCAACACTGGACGTTGCCGACTCACCTGGAGAGATGGAACAAACGCTGAACAAGGCATTCAAAAAGATTGCTGACCTTCTCGTGGACATTGAACGGATGTCGAACAAGCTGCAGAAGAAGGATTCCCTGCTGACCACCCTCAGGTCCCGTTTCCCGGCGTTGACCAGCTGGCTGGAGACTTCACAGGCCGGTGAGTTAGCACCACTGAACACCACCTCTGCACTCGGGCACACAGTTCTCTGGGAGCCGTCCTCCTCCGGTCGGCGGCCCGCTTGCTCCACTCAAAATAGGGGGACCCCCTGGACCGAAGTGGTCGTCCGCGGGCGGACGAGGGCTCAGAGCGAGATTCATGGCGGGGCTACTTCTACCCCGAGCCTACAGCTCTCCAACAAGTACACCGGCGGCTCGGGACCCGCACCAGGAAACACCACCTGTTCCTGTGGCCACAGACACCATGCCCCCGTTAATGGACACCACAGCCTTTCCTCCACTCACGGCTAGCTGTCCTCCAGCAGGTGGATGTCCAACACGGGGCGGTCCGCCTCCGCCGTCCCGCTCCTTATCCCAGCGCAAGCGGCTCGTCAGGGACGCGGTGCGCTGGCACTCCTCCCGTTCTCCCCATCAGGCGAGGGATCACACCCAGGGCCCTGGTGTGGGTGGCGGGGTGGCTGAGCCGGCTTACTCCCCTGAAGACCGAGAGGACGCTCCCACAACCCTGGACATCGGGGACTCAATTGTGTGGCACGTCCGCATGAAGGGGGCGTTCACCATGTCGTTTCCCGGAGCCACCGTTTCGGACATAACGGGGAAAATACCCGACATCCTGAGCTCGCATCCGCAGACAAAAAGGATTATCATCCACGCAGGTGCAAATGACATCGCCAAGCAACAGTCCGAACTTTTAAAGCGAGACCACCTTTTTAACATCGTCTCACAGTCCCAGGTGGCTGTTTTTATCTCCGGCCCCACCCCCACCTGCGGCAGAGGGATAGGCAGCTTCAGCAGGCTGCTCAGCCTCAACACCTGGCTCTCCTCTGCCTGCAACTCACACCACGTTGGCTTAGTTAATAACTTTGATGTCTTCTGGGAGAGGCGACATCTTTTTGGGCCAGACGGGCTTCACCTGAACAGGGCAGGTACCCGCATGCTGTCAGCCAACCTGACACACGGTGTACAGCATGCTAACGTTCCCAAACTCACACCAGCTGCTCTGCACAACACTGATTGATGTCCCCCAGGTCCTTGCTCCTATTCATTCAGTTCCACCTCTGACCACCGTATCCACAACACCGGACTTGGACCTCATAGTCTCACCAACATTTCACCCATCCCGTAATCATTACACTCCATCAGCACATCAGACACCGCCACACCCACTCTGTGAACGTTAATAACCTCAGACCACTCCCAGAACAATCCCCAGTCAACAAGCCACCTGTCACCATCAACATGGCACTTTTTAATGTTCGCTCTCTTTTAAATAGAACTTTTTTAATGAATGATGTGATTTTAGATAATAAGTTAGACTGTCTTCTTTTAACTGAGACATGGCTTGGCACTGACGCACCCGCTGTTCTCACTGAGGCTTCCCCGCCAAATTTTTATTTTTTATTTTCAACTAGAGAGGGTAGACGAGGGGGTGGGACGGCATCCATTACCCACAACTCCCTAACCTCAAATGGAGTGTTTTTTAACAGTTACATGTCATTTGAGCACCATGCCTTTACTTTTAGCAGCCCTCCGATTCTCTGCATCAATGTATATAGACCACCCCATCACTCTACTTCTTTTATCAGTGAATTTTCTGACCTGTTATCAATTATCCATACCTCTTATAGCAGGATTTTAATAACTGGTGATTTTAATATACACATTGATGTTACCTCGGACCCGATATCCAGAGAGTTTTTAAATCTTTTGAATTGTCTTGATTTTAAGCAGCACGTCATGCAGCCGACTCACAACAGAGGACACACCCTGGACCTGGTCATAACCCATGGCCTGTCCATCGGTGTGTCCTCTGTTGCCGACCTGGCTGTGTCTGACCACCACTGTGTATTTTTTAACATCACCAGTTTTAACCAAGGGGAGGCCCCGGTGAGAACAGTGAGGAGGCGCTATATAACTTCTGAAGTGGCTGCAAATTTCATGGGGATTTTACAGAGCACTCCTGCTGAAATTTTACCTGCACCTTGTAATTTTATCGTTGATAATTTTAACAGTAGACTGAAGTCAACTCTTGACTCAGTAGCTCCACGTTTAACAAAAACAATAAAAAGAAAACCTACACCCCCGTGGAGAAAAAACAATGAAATCAATGAACTGAAAAGAAAATGCAGGAGTGCAGAGAGAAGATGGAGGAAAAATAAACTGACAGTTCATTACGAGATTTTACGTCAACAACTCAAAAGCTACAATAATGCAGTCAGAAAGGTACGAATTTCCCATTTCTCACAACTCATCACCAACCATAAAAATAACCCCCGACTCCTCTTCTCCACTTTTAATATTTTAACGGGTTCTAACTCTAATAAACTTTTTAAGACACCCACAGACGATCTTTGCGAGAACTTTGCAGACCACTTCAGAACCAAAAAATAAAGGACATCAGATCCTGCCTCTTATCCCATCAAGTTTTATCTGTTAACGCATCTGAACTGTTGTCCTTGCCTGAGGAAACACTGGAGAGTTTTGCCCTGGTTGATGCAAGGATACTCGGTCGAGTATTCTCCCAAGTAAACCCAACAACCTGCCCTTTAGACCCAATTCCCACATCACTCTTAAAATCATTTTATGGATTCTTTGAGGAACAGTTTTTAAACATCATGAACTGCTCTCTTCAGACGGGTGTCTTTCCCACCGCCCTTCTTAAGAAGAGCAACTTAGACCCCAACGTTTTTGACAACTACCGACCTGTATCCAACTTAACGTTTTTAAGTAAAATTTTAGAAAAACTGGTTTTTAACCAAGTTAATGACTTTTTAAACAGAAATAACATCTTAGAGAAACATCAGTCTGGTTTTAGGAGAAACCACAGTACCGAGACAGCACTTTTAAAGATTTTAAATGACATCAGATGGAATTTAGATAACAAAAAGCTCACAGTGTTGGCTCTACTGGATCTAAGCGCTGCTTTTGATACAGTAGACCATCACATTTTATTAAACAGACTCAGCCATCTGGTCGGCCTCTCTTGTACTGTCCTCAACTGGTTTTGTTCCTATCTCACAGATCGATGCTTTTATGTAAGTATGGATACATGCTCCTCAGGAACCCATGAAATTGGATGCGGGGTTCCCCAAGGGTCAATTTTAGGTCCACTTCTTTTTAATCTTTACATGCTTCCTCTTGGGGATGTCATCAGGAGACACGGCATCAGCTTCCATAGTTACGCTGATGACACACAACTGTACATTGCCGTGTCTCCTGATGACACAGATCAAATTGATGCCCTTCTTAACTGCATTGTAGACATCAAGTCATGGATGGCAGTGAATTTCCTACAGCTCAACCAGGACAAAACCGAGGTTTTAGTTATAGGTCCTGAAGGCCAGAGAGAGAAACTTTTTCCAAAACTACAACATCTTAAACCAACACAATCAGTAAAAAATCTGGGCGTGATTTTTGTTTCTGAGCTGAATTTTATTCCACATATCAGAAATATGACAAAAATAGGTTTTTATCATCTTAAGAACATAGCCAGAGTCCGCTCGTTTCTCTCCCAGGCCAGTACGGAGGTGCTAATGCATGCTTTTATTTCCTGTCGCTTAGATTATTGTAATGCCCTGCTCTCTGGTCTTCCCAAAAAGAGTACTCTAAATCTCCAATTATTACAAAACTCAGCCGCACGAGTGCTGACGAGGACCAGAGGGCGGGAGCACATTACACCAGTTTTAGAGTCACTGCATTGGCTCCCTGTGCGCTTCAGGATCGATTTTAAGGTTCTTTTACTGGTTTTTAAATGTCTTAACGGCCTTGCGCCCTCCTACTTATCTGACCTGCTTTTACCATATCAACCCTCGCGGACCCTGAGGTCCTCCGGCTCTGGCCTTTTATCCCTACCAAAACCAAGAACTAAAACCCACGGCGAGGAGGCATTTAGCCACTATGGCCCCCGCTTGTGGAACAGCCTGCCAGAGAACCTCAGGTCTGCAGAGACTGTTGATATTTTTAAGGGAAGGTTAAAGACACACCTTTTTAATCAGGCTTTTAACTAATATTTTAAATTCTTATTCCATTCTTATGTGGTTCTATCGTATTCTATGTTGTTGTTTCTATCTTGTTTTTTTTTGTTTTGTTTTTTTTTAACTATTTTCATCTTAAATCATTTTTTTTTTTATTTATCTTCGATACAATTTTATTTTATTTATTATTATCTTGTGCATTTTATCCTTTTAACTGTTCACTTCATTTAATTATCTTTTGTCAGGGTTTTTATCCTATCTTATGTTTTTAGTTTTTAAGGGTTAACTCCAGAGTTTCCTCAGGGGGGTCCTCCACACTGGGAGCTGTGTCTGGGATGCTGCTGGGGGTGCTGTCCCTGGGTCCCTTTGGCCCAGCCAGTCGTTGTCTGTCAGGGTCAGGGGGCCTGGGCACTGGTGCCCCCCGTGGCACAGCCTGTGACTCCTCCAAGTGTGGACGGCCCCAAAGGTGGCGTTTCCTCAATCCTCAGTGCCTTGCCATGTCTCCTTATTTCCTGTAGTAAGAGAGTGTGTGTGTGTGTGTGTATGTGTGCGTACGTATGTGTGCATGTATATAGTACGGAGGGTCGGAGGGAGGGGCTTTCTTTATTATTGTTTTATGTTTCCTGTGTAAAGCACTTTGTGCTACATACTCATGTATGAAAAGTGCTTTATAAATAAAGTTGATTGATTGATTGACCCGAGTGTCCAAGACATACGGCCGGAGGTCAGATGACACGACCACGAAGTCGATCATTGATCTCCGGCCTAGGGTGTCCTGGTGCCACGTGCACATATGGACACCCTTATGCTTGAACATGGTGTTCGTTATGGACAAACTGTGACTAGCACAGAAGTCCAGTAACAAAACACCACTCGGGTTCAGATCGGGGAGGACGTTCCTCCCAATCACACCCCTCCAGGTAACACTGTCGTCGCCCATGTGGGCGTTGAAGTCCCCCAGGAGAACGACGGAGTCCCCGGTTGGAGCACTCTCCAGGACCCCTCCCAGGGACTCCAAGAAGGCCGGGTACCCTGCACCACTGCTCGGCCCATAAGCCGAGACAACGGTGAGAGTCCTATCCCTGACCCGAAGGCGCAGGGAAACGACCCTCACGTTCACCGGGGAGAACTCCAACACATGGCGGCTGAGCTGGGGGGCTATAAGCAAGCCCACACCAGCTCGCCACCTCTCACCGTGGGCAACTCCAGAGTAGAAGAGAGTCCAGCCTCTCTCAAGGAGTTGGGTTCCAGAGCCCAGACTGTGCGTGGAGGTGAGCCCAACTATTTCTAGCCGGTACCGCTCAACCTCCCGCACCAGCTCAGGCTCAGGCTCTTTCCCCCCCAGTGAGGTGACATTCCATGTCCCCATGGCTAGAGTCACCATCCAGGGATTGGGCCGCCGGGGCCCCCGCCCACGACTGCCACCCATATCCCACTGCACCGGCCCCTTCTGAACCCTCCCGCGAGTGGTGAGCCCACGGGAGGGCGGACCCACGTTGCTCGTTCGGGCTGCGCCCGGCCGGGTCGCCTGCGAGCCCCAACCCCAGGCCTGGCTCCAGGGTGGGGCCCCGGTGACGCCGATCCGGGCGACGTGCACATCCTTGCTGTTCTTACTGTCATTAGGGGCGAGTGAACCGATCTTAGTCTGACCCGTCACCTAGGACCTGTTTGCCTTGGGAGACCCTACCAGGGGCATAAAGTCCCGGACAACATAGCTGCTAGGATCATTCGGGTGCTCAAACCCCTCCACCACGATAAGGTGCCGGTTCAAGGAGGAGGGCTCAACAGTAACATCTCAGATAATGAAATCAATCTAAAAAATTATGTTCTATATAGATCTGATAGGTGCTCCATGGGGTGGAGGTGTGGTGATATACATTTCCTCTGATCTCATATCGGAATTAGTCATACCCACAACTGAGCCTCTACATTTTGAATGTGTTTTTTAAGGTAATCTTTCATGTAAATAAATGTTTAACTATTGGTAGCATATATAGGCCTCCCTCTTCGCCTGCAGAATCCTTTAATTGCCCGATCTCCACCATTAATTCCATTCCCTGTAGAAATGAAATTATTTTACTGGGTGTTTTCAACAAAAACAGGTTAGATATGTCATCCGACAAAGAAAAAAATATACTTAGTAGTCTAAATGTTACCCAACTCGAATCACCCCTAGAATCCAATCTCTGCTTGACTGCATACTCATTTCACACCCAAATAGAATCATAAGGTCGGCATTATGTCTGATTGTTTTAGTGATCACTCAATTGTCTACTGCGTATGAAAAATCAAACTACTTAAAGACTAAAACTAAGACTGATCAAGGTCAGACAATACAGGAAATAGAATTTAGATGTATTGATTTGATTGCTATCAACTGGGACTGATACCAATTAATCCCTGATGTACAAGATGCCTGGGATTTTCTGTATACTGAGTTCACTGATGTTGTGGACAAACATGCTCCTTGGAAAACTGCTAAGGTCAAGGGTAAACATTGTCAAAATAGTTAAGATCCATTGAATCTCTTGAATGTCTTGCTCTGAATGTAGTTTTATCACCTCAAACTAATTTCATTATTGTGATTTTGTACAACCCCCCATCACACAATGTTTCTTTTTACAAAGATTTGCAAGATGTTATGAAAAAGCTTGATCACAAATCAGAGACTATTATATATGGGGACTACAACATCAATTGGCTGGACAAGAAAAGTAAACAAAAATTGAAAACAGTCACGCTTAGATACAACTTTCAACAATTGGTCTACTCACCCACAAGAATAACAAGAAATAGTAAAACCTTAATTGATCTAATTTTTTCTAATAGAGAACAGATAACAAAAATATATAATTTAATAACGGGATTATCTGATCATAATATGACTTTGGCTGTAAGGAAACTATCAAAAGAATGCCTCCAGATATATCCCTGTAAAGTCCCAGAAAAAACAAAAATGGGAATCCCCAAGACTAAAATCATACAGACGGAGAAGGATATTAAAGAAATTAACTGGGACAATACTCTGCAAACGGATGATGTTGATAAATGTTGTAATTCATTGACTGATAGCTTGACCAGGGTGGCGGAGAAATACACTGTGAAAATGAAACATTCACAGAGGAAGACTTGCCTACCCTGGTTAAACGTTGAGATCTTCCTACTTATGAAAAAAAGAGATCTCCCCCTCAAAACAGCTCTGTCAAGTGGATTGTCCACCGATCTTCTTACTCACAAAGGCATAGTCTAAAGGCATGCATAATAGCGTGTTTGAGTTGTTGTTGGTATGCATCAGTTTTATTTTCATTAAATGCTATACCACTATTAGCACGGAACACGGGTTCCATTCGGGCCCTAAAATCCTCAGGATCCTCGTCTGGTTTCTGTTTTATGGCAGCTATGCGAGAGTAGTTCGCGATGCGCGCAAAAGCAGCCTTCACTCTAGTTGCTATTGCATCGAGAGCCTCTTTATAGTCTCCCGTTAGCAGTCCATCGGCTGAATATTCAAACACTGTCCCTGCACCATTTCTCCCTGTGTAATTAGTGGGCTGTGCTCGCCAGCCCACTATGGACACCTCTATAGCAGAGCTATAGGTGTCCATAGTGGGCTGTGCGGAGCACAGCCCACTATTGTTATTCCTCGACCCTCTTCTTATTAGTGGGCTGTGCTCGCCAGCCCACTATGGACACCTCTATAGCAGAGCTATAGGTGTCCATAGTGGGCTGTGCGGAGCACAGCCCACTATTGTTATTCCTCGCGCCTCTTCTTATTATTATTCTCCCTACGTCCTTTTTTCTGTCGCTAACTCACCCCGCACCGTTGAGCGCATACAAACAAATTATATATCAAAACGTGCGGCTCGGGCGGACTCGGGTTGCTATTATTTTTCTCACCAGAATAAGAATTTTTCGCGACGTAAGTCGCGAAAAACTGCGACAAATTTCCCATAAGGAATGAATGGGACGAGGTCAAAAAACTTGCAAATCTGCGATGTTTTTCAAACATCTCCTGCTCGGGCATACGTTCACGTGGAAACACCATTCCAGCTTTAAAATGTAGGCACTAGTCCTGAGTATTTTTGTTGTATTTGAACTTTTTTCCTACGACGTGTAGTTTTTGAACTGTGACCCTTGAATGGCGGTGAGTGATTTTGGAGAAATTCAGGGTTTTCAATGAGTGTGTATGGCGGAATGTTCGTGCAGCACAGTGGAGAGGACCAACTGACAGAGTGAGCGAGATTCAAAAATTCGCTCCGAGATTTTCTCTTTCCGTGACGATCCTGGCCACAAATTAGGCTCAAAAACAGTGATACTTTCCAGAGTTGTAGCCACACTTGTCTTCTTTCTCCCAATGTGTCCACTTTATCGGTAGGATTTACGGTTTTTGAATTATCGACCGCTAACCGACAAGAGTAGCTCTGAAATGCTCCATTTACTCCAATGTAAATCGGGAGAAGGATTTCCAAAACTGCACTCTTTTTTAACTCGCTGCCATTTCCACATTTCTGAAGCTAGGACCACAAAACTTAATGAGTGTGTTCTTTAAGGCCAGACAGACAGACACACAGGAGACACACATCAGACAGACAGAAAGACAGACAGGAGACACACATCAGACAGACAGACGGACAGACAGACAGAGCGACATGTAGACACACACACAGAGCTGCTTAAGCGTGCTCTCACATGCACACAGACGCACACACACAGTATATTTCCCAGACAGGAGACATACATCAGACAGACAGACAGACAGACAGACGGACAGGAGACACACATGAGACACACAGACAGACAGACAGGAGACACACATGAGACAGACAGACAGACAGAGAGACATGTACACACACACACACACACACACACACACGCACACACAGCAATGCTTAAGCGTGCACTCACATGCCCACAAACGCACACACACAGTATATTTCCCAACATTTAAACTACATTTAATGATTATTTTTTTCGCTCATTCAATGTGCGGCTCGATCGTACTCGGGTTGCTATTATTCAGCTTTACGAAATATTTATTTTACGCGACATAAGTCACGAAAAACTGCAATAAATTTCCCATAAGGAATGAATGGGGCGAGGTCAAAACAGTCGCAAATCTGCGTATGTGTATGGCGGAATGTTCGTGCAGCAGAGTGGAGAGGGCCAACTGACAGAGTGAGAGGGATCCAAAAATTTGCTCAGAAATGTTCTCTTTCCATGACGATCCTGGCCACAAATTAGGCTCGAAAACAGTGATATTTTCCAGAGTTCTAGCCACACTTGTCTTCTTTCTCCCAATGTGTCTACTTTATCGGTAGGATTTACGGTTTTTGAATTATCGACCGCTAACCGACAAGAGTAGCTCTCAAATGCTCCATTTACTCCAATGTAAATCGGGAGGAGAAATTTCAAAACTGCACCCTTTTTTAACTCGCTGCCATTTCCACATTTCTGAAGCTAGGACCACAAAACGTGATGTGTGTGTTCCTTAAGGCCTTTCCCGCTTGATGGTGAGGAAACTTTGCTGATGCCATGTTTGCTTTTTCGTCACGGGGCAAAGCGCACAGCCCACTCTCGCGATTTCCCGGCGGGGAATTGTCTAGTTAGTGGGCTGTGCTCGCCAGCCCACTATGGACACCTCTATAGCAGAGCTATAGGTGTCCATAGTGGGCTGTGCGGAGCACAGCCCACTATTGTTATTGCTCGCGCCTCTTTTTATTAGTGGGCTGTGCTCGCCAGCCCACTATGGACACCTCTATAGCAGAGCTATAGGTGTCCATAGTGGGCTGTGCAGAGCACAGCCCACTATTGTTATTGCTCGCGCCTCTTTTTATTTTTCTTCTTCCGTCCTTTTTTTGGCACTTTTCACGCCCCGCACCGTTGAGCGAATACAAACAAAAAATACATCAAAACGTGCGGCTCGGGCGGACTCGGTATGCTATTATTTTTCTCAGGAAAATATGAATTTTTCGCGACGTGAGTCGCGAAAAACTGCGATAAATTTCCCATAAGGAATGAATGGGGCGAGGTCAAAAAAGTCGCAAATCTGCGACATTTTTCAAACATCTCCTGCTCGGGCATACGTTCACGTGGAAACACCATTCCAGCTTTCAAATGTAGGCACAAGTCCTGAGTATTCAAGTTGTATTTGAACTTTTTTCCTATGTTGTGTAGTTTTTGAACTGTGATCCTTGAATGAAGGTGAGTGATTTTGGAAAAATTCAGGGTTTTCAATGATTGTGTATGGCGGAATGTTCGTGCAGCAGCGTGGAGAGGGCCAACTGACAGAGTGAGAGAGACTCAAAAATTTGCTCCGAAATTTTCTCTTTCCGTGACGATCCTGACAACAAATTGGGCTCAAAAACAGTGATATTTCCCAGAGTTGTAGCCACACTTGTCTTCTTTCTCCCAATGTGTCTACTTTATCGGTAGGATTTACGGTTTTTAGATTATCGACCGCTAACCGACAAGAGTAGCTCTGAAATGCTCCATTTACTCCAATGTAAATCGGGAGAAGGATTTCCAAAACTGCAAGCTTTTTTAACTCGCTGCCATTTCCACATTTCTGAAGCTAGGACCACAAAACTTAATGAGTGTGTTCTTTAAGGCCTTTCTGGCTCGATCGTGAAAAAAAATTGTTGATATCATGTAAGATTTTGACCAAATAGCACTAGTTTGACGTCCTAGATGTGAGGCAGAAATTGCTCTCAAATCAGCTCCCTCACAGGCCGTTGCTACGGCCCTTGCCAACGGTCACCTAGCAACCAAAAACAGCTGGGCCAAGAGAGAGAGTGACAGACAGACAGACACTAGACACACATCAGACAGACAGACAGACAGACAGACACACAGGAGACACACATCAGACAGACAGAAAGACAGACAGGAGACACACATCAGACAGACAGACGGACAGACAGACAGAGCGACATGTAGACACACACACAGAGCTGCTTAAGCGTGCTCTCACATGCACACAGACGCACACACAGTATATTTCCCAGCATTTAAACGACATTAAACGATCATTTTTTCACTCATTCAATGTGCGGCTTGATCGGACTCTATATGCTATAATTCAGTTCTCTAGAATATTAATCTTTCGCGTCGTAAGACGCGAACAGCTGCGAGACACTTCCCATAAGGAATGAATGGGATGAGGTCAAAAAACTCGCAAATCTGTGATGTTTTTCAAACATCTCCTGCTCTGGCATACATTCAGCTAGAAACGCCATTCCAGCTTTAAAATGTAGGCACAAGTCCTGAGTATTTAAGTTGTATTTGAACTTTTTTGCTATGATGTGTAGTTTTTGAACTGTGATCCTTGAACGATGGTGAGTGATTTTGGAGAAATTCAGGGTTTTCAATGATTGTGTATGGGGGAATGTTCGTGCAGCAGAGTGGAGAGGGCCAACTGACTCCCTCACAGTCCGTTGCTACGGCCCCTGCCAACTGTCACCTAGCAACCGAAATCAGCTGGGCAAAGAGAGAGAGTGACAGACAGACAGACAGACAGACAGGAGACATACATCAGACAGACAGTCAGACAGACAGGAGACACACATCGGACAGACAGACAGACAGGAGACACACATGAGACAGACAGACAGACAGAGAGACATGTACACACACACACACACACACACACACACACACACACACACAGCAATGCTTAAGCGTGCACTCACATGCCCACAAACGCACACACAGTATATTTCCCAACATTTAAACTACATTTAATGATTATTTTTTTGCTCATTCAATGTGCGGCTCGATCGGACTCGGGTTGCTATTATTCAGCTTACGAAATGTTAATTTTTCACGACATAAGTCGCGAAACTGCGATAAAGTTCCCATAAGGAATGAATGGGGGGAGGCCAAAAAAGTCGCAAATCTGCAACGTTTTTCAACATCTCCTGCTCTGGCATACGTTCACGTAGAAACACCATTTCAGCTTTAAAAATGTTAGGCACAAGTACTGAGTATTTAAATTGTATTTGAACTTTTTCCTAATGATGTGTAGTTTTTGAACTGTGACCCTTGAATGGCGGTGAGTGATTTTGGAGAAATTCAGGGTTTTCAATGAGTGTGTATGGCGGAATGTTCGTGCAGCACAGTGGAGAGGACCAACTGACAGAGTGAGCGAGATTCAAAATTCGCTCAGAGATTTTCTCTTTCCGTGACGATCCTGGCCACAAATTAGGCTCAAAAACAGTGATACTTTCCAGAGTTGTAGCCACACTTGTCTTCTTTCTCCCAATGTGTCCACTTTATCGGTAGGATTTACGGTTTTTAAATTATCGACCGCTAACCGACAAGAGTAGCTCTGAAATGCTCCATTTACTCCAATGTAAATCGGGAGAAGGATTTCCAAAACTGCACGCTTTTTTAACTCGCTGCCATTTCCACATTTCTGAAGCTAGGACCACAAAACTTAATGAGTGTGTTCTCTAAGGCCTTTCTGGCTCGATCGTGAAAAAAAAATTGTTGATATCATGTAAGATTTTGACCAAATAGCACTAGTTTGACGTCCTAGATGTGAGGCAGAAATTGCTCTCAAATCAGCTCCCTCACAGGCCGTTGCTACGGCCCTTGCCAACGGTCACCTAGCAACCAAAAACAGCTGGGCAAGAGAGAGAGTGACAGACAGACAGACACTAGACACACATCAGACAGACAGACAGACAGACAGACACACAGGAGACACACATCAGACAGACAGAAAGACAGACAGGAGACACACATCAGACAGACAGACGGACAGACAGACAGAGCGACATGTAGACACACACACAGAGCTGCTTAAGCGTGCTCTCACATGCACACAGACGCACACACACAGTATATTTCCCAGCATTTAAACTACATTAAACGATCATTTTTTCACTCATTCAATGTGCGGCTTGATCGGACTCTGTATGCTATAATTCAGTCTCTAGAATATTAATCTTTCGCGTCGTAAGACGCGAACAGCTGCGAGACACTTCCCATAAGGAATGAATGGGATGAGGTCAAAAAACTCGCAAGTCTGCGATGTTTTTCAAACATCTCCTGCTCTGGCATACATTCACGTAGAAACACCATTTCAGCTTTAAAATGTAGGCACAAGTCCTGAGTATTTAAGTTGTATTTGAACTTTTTTCCTATGATGTGTAGTTTTTGAACTGTGATCCTTGAATGACGGTGAGTGATTTTGGAAAAATTCAGGGTTTTCAATGATTGTGTATGGCGGAATGTTCGTGCAGCAGAGTGGAGAGGGCCAACTGACAGAGTGAGCGAGATTCAAAAATTCGCTCCGAGATTTACTCTTTCCGTGACGATCCTGGCCACAAATTAGGCTCAAAAACAGTGATACTTTCCAGAGTTGTAGCCACAGTTGTCTTCTTTCTCCCAATGTGTCTACTTTATCGGTAGGATTTATGGTTTTGGATTGATCTGCCTCTAACCGACAAGAGTAGCTCTCAACTGCTCCATTCACTACAATGTAAATCGGGAAGAGGATTTGCAAAACTGTGCCTTTTTTAACTTGCTCCTATTACCGTATTTCTGAAACTAGGACCTCAAAACTTGATGAGTGTGTTCCTTAAGGCCTTTCCCGCTTGATGGTGAGGAAACTTTGCTGATGCCATGTTTGCTTTTTCTTCACGGGGCAAAGCGCACAGCCCACTCTCGCGATTTCCCGGCGGGGAATTGTCTAGTTATTATTCTTCCTCCCGCTCTTTTTTGGTAGTTTTCACGCCCCGCACCGTTGAGCGAATACAAACAAAAAATACATCAAAACGTGCGGCTCGGGCGGAAGAGTGCTGCTATTATTTTTCTCACGAAAATTGTAATTTTTCGCGACGTACGTCGCGAAAAACTGCGAAAAATGTCCCATAAGGAATGAATGGGACGAGGTCAAAAAAGTCGCAAATCTGCGACTTTTTCAAACATCTCCTGCTCGGGCATACGTTCACGTGGAAACACCATACCAGCTTTAAAATGTAGGCACAAGTCCTGAGTATTTTTGTTGTATTTGAACTTTATTCCTACGATATGTAGTTTTTGAACTGTGACCCTTGAATGGCGGTGAGTGATTTTGGAGAAATTCAGGGTTTTCAATGAGTGTGTATGGCGGAATGTTCGTGCAGCACAGTGGAGAGGACCAACTGACAGAGTGAGCGAGATTCAAAAATTCGCTCAGAGATTTTCTCTTTCCGTGACGATCCTGGCCACAAATTAGGCTCAAAAACAGTGATACTTTCCAGAGTTGTAGCCACACTTGTCTTCTTTCTCCCAATGTGTCCACTTTATCGGTAGGATTCACGGTTTTTGAATTATCGACCGCTAACCGACAAGAGTAGCTCTGAAATGCTCCATTTACTCCAATGTAAATCGGGAGAAGGATTTCCAAAACTGCACTCTTTTTTAACTCGCTGCCATTTCCACATTTCTGAAGCTAGGACCACAAAACTTAATGAGTGTGTTCTTTAAGGCCTTTCTGGCTCTATCGTGAAAAAAAATTGTTGATATCATGTAAGATTTTGACCAAATAGCACTAGTTTGACGTCCTAGATGTGAGGCAGAAATTGCTCTCAAATCAGCTCCCTCACAGGCCGTTGCTACGGCCCTTGCCAACGGTCACCTAGCAACCAAAAACAGCTGGGCCAAGAGAGAGAGTGACAGACAGACAGACACTAGACACACATCAGACAGACAGACAGACAGACAGACACACAGGAGACACACATCAGACAGACAGAAAGACAGACAGGAGACACACATCAGACAGACAGACGGACAGACAGACAGAGCGACATATAGACACACACACACAGAGCTGCTTAAGCGTGCTCTCACATGTACACAGACGCACACACACAGTATATTTCCCAGCATTTAAACGACATTAAACGATCATTTTTTCGCTCATTCAATGTGCGGCTTGATCGGACTCTGTATGCTATAATTCAGTTCTCTAGAATATTAATCTTTCGCGTCGTAAGACGCGAACAGCTGCGAGACACTTCCCATAAGGAATGAATGGGATGAGTTCAAAAAACTCGCAAGTCTGCGATGTTTTTCAAACATCTCCTGCTCTGGCATACATTCAGCTAGAAACACCATTCCAGCTTTAAAATGTAGGCACAGGTCTTGAGTATTTTTGTTGTATTTGAACTTTTTTCCTATGATGTGTAGTTTTTGAACTGTGATCCATGAACGATGGTGAGTGATTTTGGAGAAATTCTGGGTTTTCAATGATTGTGTATGGGGGAATGTTCGTGCAGCAGAGTGGAGAGGGCCAACTGACTCCGTCACAGGCCGTTGCTACGGCCCCTGCCAACTGTCACCTAGCAACCGAAATCAGCTGGGCAAAGAGAGAAAGTGACAGACAGACAGACAGACAGACAGACAGGAGACATACATCAGACAGACAGACAGACAGACAGACAGGAGACACACATCGGACAGACAGACAGACAGACAGACAGACAGGAGACACACATGAGACAGACAGACAGACAGAGAGACATATACACACACACACACACACACACACACACACAGCAATGCTTAAGCGTGCACTCACATGCCCACAAACGCACACACACAGTATATTTCCCAACATTTAAACTACATTTAATGATTATTTTTTTTGCTCATTCAATGTGCGGCTCGATCGATCGTACTTGCTATTATTCAGCTTTACGAAATATTTATTTTACGCGACGTAAGTCACGAAAAACTGCGATAAACTTCCCATAAGGAATGAATGGAGGCAGATCAATCCAAAACCATAAATCCTACCGATAAAGTAGACACATTGGGAGAAAGAAGACACGTGTGGCTTTCATATTCTTTTCAACTTTTTAACATCTTCCAACCCTCTTACTCTGCATCTTTTTACCTTTTCATCCTTTTCTCACCTATTTGAGCTCATGCACCCTTAAACTTCTTTACCTTTTCATCCTTCTTTCACCTTTTTAACCTCTTCCAGCCCTCTTACTCTACATATTTTCATATTCTTTTCACATTTTTAACCTCTTCCAACCCTCTTACTCTACATCTCTTTACCTGTTCATCCTTTTCTCACCTATTTGATCTCTTGCACCCTTGAACTTTTTCACCTTTTCATCCTTTTTTCACCTTTTTAACCTCTTCCAGCCCTCTTAATCTACAGATTTTAATATTCTTGTCACCTTTTTAACCTCTTCCAACCCTCTTACTCTACATCTTTTTACCTGTTCATCCTTTTCTCACCTAGTGATATTTTCCAGAGTTTTAGCCACACGTGTCTTCTTTCTCCCAATGTGTCTACTTTTTCGGTAGGATTTATGGTTTTGGATTGATCTGCCTCTAACCGACAAGAGTAGCTCTCAACTGCTCCATTCACTCCAATGTAAATCGGGAAGAGGATTTGCAAAACTGCGGCCTTTTTTAACTCGCTCCTATTACCACATTTCTGAAACTAGGACCACAAAACTTAATGTGTGTGTTCCTTAAGGCCTTTCCCGCTAGATGGTGAGGAAACTTTGCTGATGCCATGTTTGCTTTTTCTTCACGGGGCAAAGCGCACAGCTCACTCTCGCGATTTCCCGGCGGGGAATTGTCTAGTTACCCTTTACTCTCCCCCATTTATTTTTCAATGATGATTGCATAGCTTCCCCTGCTTCCTGTCCATTCAAGCGGTAGGAGTCTATCAGCTCTCTCATACATTTTATCCATTCCTCTGGATCATCCTCCGGTGGAGGAATGCCGGCTACAGCATTCGCGGCCTCCGCGAGGGTCCAAGGACGAAAAACGTACAGTATTGGAGGCTGATCCTCACCCCCCGCCTGAGGATTGGCAACTTGGATCTGGGGAAACACTTCTTCAGCTATCATATTTGAAGATTTTTTCTCTGGTGGTTTACTTTTTTGATTTCTGACAGTCAGGCTGGGGCTTCCAGCCGGGCTGTTCGTGGGGGTGTATCTGTTGGGTAAGTGGAGGAGGTCTGTTGGTCGCAAAGTGTGAATAGGGCCCCCCCTATCGCTACTTTTTCCAGTTTTAGGAGATGGCACCTTTGGGTACAGAGGCGGACGGTTGGACAAATGGGAGGGCTTAGCTGCAGGTGCCGGTTTCGGCTCTTGAACTGGCTCTAGAACTGGCTCTGGAACTGGCTCTGGAATGTTTTGTTCGACAGGCGCATTAGCTATTGGCGCATATGGGGGAGGGGAAGGTTCAGGCGCTTGCCTGCAGTTTGTCTCATTGTCTTCTTTGCGCATGAAAAGGATTTTGTTTTCCTCAGCTTCCTTTTTCACTTCTTTTTGCTTCTTAAGGTTATTCTGTCTGGCTTTAGACTGTGTTAACCATCCCTGCGCTATGCGGAGCTCGTCAGCTCTTTCTTCATGCTTTTTCCCTCGCTTGGTGATGAGACTGGTCTCCAAGTGGGATATTAAATCCTCTATTTCTCTTACTTTTAGGCGGCCTGTAAATCCATACTTCTTTTTCCATTTTTTCAGATACTTGACACTTTGAGGATTCCATTGTTTCATATATTTTTTATCACCTGTACTGTCTTCTTCTACAGTTTTACGAGAATTCTTCCCACCCATTGTATGCAAATTTTTGTTTCAGTGATCGTTATTTTAATGCTTTTCCCTGGTCTGCGTTGTGTTTTTTATGCGTTCTCTTCTACTTCAACAGGCCATAGACGTTCGTTAACACCGATAAGGTTTCAGTCTATGCTGCTGCTTCAAAGAGAAATACTACTTAAACTGATTTTAATTTTGTTTCTATTTTACTTTACCTAGGAATTTGCAATATCCTGTTTCTAAATGTAGGGTGTTTTTACTCACAAGAGAAGGTGATATGATTTTTCCTCAGTTCTCCGGTCCCGTCTCCTTAGTTTCAAAGTCCGGATCCCGTCAATCCAACGCTGTTCAGTTGGAGGGGACATCTCCTTCAGGCCACCTGTTGTGGTCCTGCCCGTCGACGGGCTTCGGTGTGTCGTCCTCCTTCTGGCAGAGCTGGGTATGTTGGGATTCGGGTCACGGCACCAAGCTTTATGCAGACGACACAGTCATATACGCGTCAGCTAAGACATCTAGTGAGGCAGCTGAGATTTTATCTTCATTTTTGAGCAGGGTATGTCATTGGCTTTATGATAACAAGCTCACTCTAAATAAGAAAAAGACAGTTTCCATGCGTTTCTCCATCAAAAACACACCACAATCAGAAGATTTTTGCATAACACTGCAGGGAGAGGAAATTGAGATGGTAAAGGATTTTAAATATTTGGGTGTAGTTCTGGATTCCAGACTCAAGTTTGACAAACATGTCAAAAAGATATCAAAAACAATAAAAAATAATTTAAATTGCTTCAAACTAATTAGACATTATATCATAGCCAATTATAGCAGCACAGCTTTATATGCATGCCATGATTTTTTCTCATATGTCGTATTGTGTTACAGTGTGGAGTCAGGCCTCTCCAACTACAATTAAGTTAATTGCATCTTTGTATAATCAAACCTTAAAAATAACGGCCAAGAAACCAATAAAGTGGCATCACTGTCACATTTTGAAGCAGTATAATTTGCTTAGTTTTGATAATTTCCTAAAATGTTTGTCTGTCAAACTGGTTTTTAAGTGTTTGCAGAACCTGGCACCAGATGTGCTGTGCAGTCTTTTTAGCAGAAAAAATAGAAATAGGATCACCAGGGGCACGTCAAGTGGTAACTGTAAAATCTCACGCCGTAAGACCTCCTTTGGGCAATCATCCTTTTCTATAAAGGGTTCCCAGATGTGGAATTCACTACCGACCGAAATAAAACTTACCCGAGACATTAAGATTTTTAATACAAATGTTAAAGTCTGGCTGAAACAAAATCAGAGCTATATGCATTTTTAATGGGTCATGACTTGGTATGATTTTAGATGTATTGTACATTTTATTGTGCTGTTATGTAACTTTGAAGTCTTTCTTCTTACCTTCTTTCTTCTATTAAAAGCCTAACTAGGGACGGGAGTTGGAAACTAGCATTAGCTACAATCTCTGTATGCAGAACATCAGTCACATTGACTTGTTGGTAACGAGTGGAAGTGTTACTATGTTAACCTGCATTGTCCCTATCAAATAAACTAAATTAAATTAAATTTACTCCTGTCTAATATAAATACCAGTATGTACACAAACACAGAGACAGTGTCGGGAAAGTTGAGATTCATACACTCCTGCTGGACACAAATACAAGAAAGGGACATTGGACTTAGTCCTGAAATGATTCTGAAATATATCAAAGCTTTGCCTGCTGCATTATGTTTGCCATAAATTAATTTAAATCCTGTGACTTCTGGAGAGTCTGATGAAGTCCTTAACAGATTAGTGTATGTTTTGATGGGAGGTTCAATGAGATCCTTGGAGAGTGAAGCAATCAAATAAAATATTCCACACACAGACTCATAGGGAGCATTTTTTGATTTTAATAAAACACACACAAACACACACTGCATTTAAAGGTCAAGTACCATTTGAATGTTTGAGACACTCCACTGCAGGTTAGATTGGTATCATTGTTATTCAGAGATTTATTTTTGAGTTATTGTTCATGTAGTCTGTTTTTGTAATCTGCTCATTTTATTGTTAAACATTTGGTCCTAGACAACATTAATGGATGATACATTTAATATTACGTCTATAACTGTTAGTGGGTATGTGGAAGTGGCCAAATACAGATATCTTTATTTCATGATTATGTTCACAGCATATATTCTAATAATCTGCTGTAATTCTACTGTTGTGTGTCTAATCTGGATTCACCAAAACCTCCATGAGCCTATGTACATTTTCATTGCAGCTCTGTTAATGAACTCTGTTCTTTTCAGCACTTCTATTTACCCAAAGCTTCTGATTGACTTATTATCTGAAAAACAGACCATATCATATTCAGCCTGTCTCTTTCAATTTTTTCAATTTTACTCTTTAGGTGCTTCAGAGTTCTTACTGTTGGTAGCCATGGCCTATGACAGGTATGTGTCTATATGCAAACCTCTACAATATCCAACTATCATGAGCAAAACAACCATCGGTATTTTTCTGGTTTTAGCCTGGATTCTGCCTGCTTGTCAGATAGCAGTCCCTGCAATACTTAGTGCTGAAGCTAGACTATGTGACTTTACTCTAAAAGGAATAATATGTAATAATGCAATTTACAGACTTCAATGTCAAAGATCAAGAGTAATTCCTACATATGGTGTGGTTGCTTTATTAGATCTTGCAATACTGCCCATGGTCTTCATAAGTTTTACATACACAAAGATCCTTATAATTTCCTATCGAAGTAGTAGAGAAGTCAAGAGAAAAGCTGCAGAGACATGTTTACCCCACCTGTTGGTCTTAATCAGTTTGTCCTGTTTGATTACATATGATGTCATTATAGCCCGTGTTGAATCTAATTTACCCAAAACTGCACGCTTCATGATGACTTTACAAATTGTTTTATATCATCCTTTGTTTAATCCGATTATATACGGGCTCAAAATGAAAGCCATTTCTAAACACCTTAAGAAGCTGTTCTGTCCAGCCAAAGTCATTTCATGTAACACTGATGACTGATATTCAGTCACTTCCTCTGAAATAATCATGAAGAGATGTAAATTCTTGAAAAGTATTTAACATACGCATACATTTCCATGACAGATTAATAAACAGTAATGAGACTTGAACATTGTGATTGTGCACTGTAGTTCTGGACAAAACATCTTTTTTATTCATAATGATCAAGACATCACAACTTTTTTCTGACTGTAAAAAATATACATTTCACTTTACAAGAAGTATCACCCACTCTGGGTGTATTGATGAAGGTTGATATTGGTTTTGAGCCATATAATCATGTGTTAAGACAACACTGACAGTATGCACATGTCTGTGTTTCAGATTTCTTTCTCCATTTAATCATATTGTTCTTTAAAGAATCTTAAACTCTTTTTAAAAATAAAAATGACATGTTATTCCCAGCTGGTATTTAAAGGAAAATATCTGTGTGTGTGTGTTGCTGTGTTCTGGGCTACTGTAGAAACCTGGTGGTGTAACAGGTGAACTCTGTAGAAGAGGAGCTGCTCCCTCTGTAAAAGGCTCATTCTAATGTAAAGGAAACAACGAGTATTAGTTTCAGTTGATCATACACGTATGAAACATTACTAGCCCAACATGGGTTACCCAGCCTATTTAAGATGGTTTCTCCTTCTTCATCTTGTACAATAACCTGATGAAGGTCTGTGTACTGAAATGTTTTCACATGTTTTTATTTTTTTATTTGTGTGATTTTTTTGGGCCTTTTATGTCTTGAGAGATGAAGAGATGACAGGAAAAAGGATGAGAGAGAGGGGTAGTGACATGCAGCAAAGGGCCCCAGGCCGGGAGTCGAACCCGGGTCCACTGCAGCATGGATAAAGCCTCGTTTTCACAATTTATAAAACATTTTTCCTGATTGCAAGTGAAGAGGAAAGTGTGTTGCAGTTTTTTTCTGCCCTATTATCTACAACCTCTGACTGTCACAGAGTCAAAATAAAAGTAAAGATACATACAGTATAAGAAATAGAACCCTAACCCTAACCCAAACACTGATGCCAGAAAACAAGGCTGTCGGCCTCTCACAGTTGTGGCAGGTGGTGTCGTGCATGTCACTAAACATGAGTCTTTCCAGGCTCTTTTACAATTGGGAAATTGTCAATTCACTTCGTAATAATATCGTTCCTTGAGTCTGAGCAGAGCCTTTCTCATGACCCAGAGGTCAAGTGCAGAGGTTCACCAGTTTTCTGTGCAGGATGCAAAATTAATGTTTGTCATCATCATCAGAGTTTTTCACACTACACAAAACACAGAGACACAGACACAAACACACTTAGGGACTGCTGTTGCTCACTAGCTTACAGCTAATGTAGATTAACCCCAAGATTCCACCGCGCCCTTCTCAAGCTACTATTGGCTCTGGTGACTCACTGCTGCATCAATCTGAGCAGAGCAAAGTGAGCCTGACAGGAAGTCAGAAAGCTGAACGGCATAGTGCATCCAGTCAATTTTCAAAATAAAGCACCCATTGCAGACTTGGGATCTGCACCAAAACAAAGTTGGGTATATGAACACACTTAAAACAGACAAATAATCAAACTACTGAACCATGGGCAAACTACAGGGAGGCATGATGCTCCACTCCTGAAACGCCCCCAGTGGGATCTGAATCCATTTGGAAGACGGAATAAACAACGTTGCACACGCAAAGTAACAGGGATGAGCCAGGTGGAATGACGGGGTAAGCTATTCTGGCTGTTTGGAGCAGGAAAAAACATGATTGACTAACTGGAAAAAGCAAATGATCCTGCAATCAAACTTACTTAAAGACCACAAAGCAAAATTCACTTCCCTTTCTGTGTGAACATAGCTAGCTTGTAAGCCTTTGCTAGCTTGGAAGCTTTTAGCTAGTTGGAACAAACATGCTCCAACTCTTTGCCCATTTCTGGACTAGCCAGTGGAAGCCAGAGTCGGTCACTGTCAAGATGGCAACAGCTGAAGCCACCGACTGAACTTCACAGTGGCTCTTCAGAAACCTTTGAGTCCCGTCACAGTGGTTTTATCTACTGTTTGATAGTCGATTAGCCTTTCACTCCACCAGTGCTTGTGTTGGCTGAACATGAGATCCCTGTTAAACATGTTTTATAAAACAATCTCATACTTTCTCACAATCTAGATCATGGCCATGGTTCTCGTGTTACCATTAGCAGACCCAGCCCTGGGGTAGCGGGAGCCAAACCACCATCATATTGTTATACTGTCTTCTAACTGATCTCTGTCAGTCAGAGAACATTTTTAGACCCTGTGTTGTCACCTGACATGCTCACTTGGAGCTAATGGAGCACTGTTTGAGCCATTGTTGAAATGTGTGAAAGTTGTCCAGTCAGTCAATAGGCAAATGGAACGATGAATAATTATGCAAGACATCTCATGACAGTCAAAAGCAACCACACAACAGTTAAATGTAACGTTAATACATCCTCTATGAAAAGATGGCCACAGCGTGAGTGAACGTGTCTCAAGCTCAAGTCTGCATGTTGCTTTTATAGTACCTTTGTAAGTTCTCCTTTATACTGATCCATATGTTTTGACCTGAACTGACTCTAAATAAGTTAAGCATTGATTAAGTCCCTCTACAAAGCTACGAGATTTGTGTATTCCTTTTGCATCCTTGTCAAAATGGATGAGCGTCAGGTAGCAACACTCTCTCAGTTTGTTTACATCCTGCTGTCATAAAGCTGATTGCATCACTTCCTCTTCTTCTTCTTCTTCTTCTTCTTCTTCTTCTTCTTCTTCTTCTTCTTTGGTATGTTAGAGCCTTCTAGCGTATGGTATTACTACTGCCCCTAGTGGTTAATGTTAAATGCTGCTTGTGAAGTAGCTGACCTATTTTCTTTTCCTTTCTTTTTCTGAGCTACGCTTTCTTCTTCTTCTTTTTTTTATTAATGCAGATTGAGCCTTGAGTTAAATAGATGGTCTTTACCTACACAGTTTGGTTTACTCACGGAAATGTTCTGGAATATGGTGCTTCTGGGTTGTTCTTGAAGGGTGTGGTTGTTTTGTGTTTATTCTTTTTGTGTTTATGTGTTTTGTGTATCTAATGAATCATGGAATCTTTAAAACCCTGTATTGTATTTTTGGATCCAACTACTTGCATACCTATGTTTGATTAGTGACAGTACCATCTCTAATTTTGCTTCCTCAATTGATGATGTTAAAGGATTAAAAATAATTCATATGAATATTAGGAATCTGGTGCCTAAAACTGACATACTTCGTGCATGGGTTGTTCTACATAAGCCTAACATCACTACACTCTCTGAGTCATGGCTCAACAGTAACATCTCAGATAATGAAATCAATCTCAAAAATTATGTTCTATATAGATCTGATAGGTGCTCCATGGGGTGGAGGTGTGGTGATATACATTTCCTCTGATCTCACACATTGCCCGATCTCCACCATTAATTCCATTCCCTGTAGAAATGAAATCATTTTACTGGGTGTTTTCAACAAAAACAGGTTAGATATGTCATCCGACAAAGAAAAAAATATACTTAGTAGTCTAAATGTTCCCCAACTAATTAATGAGCCTACTCGAATCCCCCCTTGAATCCAATCTCTGCTTGACTGCATACTCATTTCACACCCAAATAGAATCATAAGGTCGGCATTATGTCTGATTGTTTAGTGATCACTCAATTGTCTACTGCGTATGAAAAATCAAACTACTTAAAGACTAAAACTAAGACTGATCAAGGTCAGACAATACAGGAAATAGAATTTAGATGTATTGATTTGATTGCTATCAACTGGGACTGATACCAATTAATCCCTGATGTACAAGATGCCTGGGATTTTCTGTATACTGAGTTCACTGATGTTGTGGACAAACATGCTCCTTGGAAAACTGCTAAGGTCAAGGGTAAACATTGTCAAAATAGTTAAGATCCATTGAATCTCTTGAATGTCTTGCTCTGAATGTAGTTTTATCACCTCAAACTAATTTCATTATTGTGATTTTGTACAACCCCCCATCACACAATGTTTCTTTTTACAAAGATTTGCAAGATGTTATGAAAAAGCTTGATCACAAATCAGAGACTATTATATGGGGACTACAACATCAATTGGCTGGACAAGAAAAGTAAACAAAAATTGAAAACAATCACGCTTAGATACAACTTTCAACAATTGGTCTACTCACCCACAAGAATAACAAGAAATAGTAAAACCTTAATTGATCTAATTTTGTCTAATAGAGAACAGATAACAAAAATATATAATTTAATAACGGGATTATCTGATCATAATATGACTTTGGCTGTAAGGAAACTATCAAAAGAATGCCTCCAGATATATCCCTGTAAAGTCCCAGAAAAAACAAAAATGGGAATCCCCAAGACTAAAATCATACAGACGGAGAAGGATATTAAAGAAATTAACTGGGACAATACTCTGCAAACGGATGATGTTGATAAATGTTGTAATTCATTGACTGATAGCTTGACCAGGGTGGCGGAGAAATACACTGTGAAAATGAAACATTCACAGAGGAAGACTTGCCTACCCTGGTTAAGCGTTGAGATCTTCCTACTTATGAAAAAAAGAGATCTCCCCCTCAAAACAGCTCTGTCAAGTGGATTGTCCACCGATCTTCTTACTCACAAAGGACTTAGAAATAAAGTGACAATGGCTTTAAGAAAGGCAAAAGCTTCTTATTTCTCTCAGTTAATAGAGGAGGCCAAAGGCAATTCTGCATCCCTTTGGAAGCACTTAAACAAAGTGACAAATAAAGAACCCAAGCATAATAAGATAAGAGAGCTGAGGAATGGTGGACAACCCACAACAGATAGTATGCTTATTGCAACCGAGTTTGTCGTTTTTTTATTCAGTCAGTAGAGGAACTTGCTCAAAGTCTATCACTAAATAACATTGAAAGGGAAGATTTACCCAATTCATTTTACATCAGAGAGGTCAACAAAACTAAAATCAGCAAAATATTAGACAAATTAACTAGCTCAAAATCCAAAGATGTGTCTAACTTGGACACAGCTTTTATTAAGCAGCATAGTTCCTCTATCATAAAACCATTAACTCATTTAATAAATCTTTCTATAACGTCAGGTAGGTTTTCAGATCAATGGAAAACAGCTGTTGTCTCTCCTGTTTTTAAATCAGGGGACACAGACCAGCTATGTAATTATCGTCCAATTTCTATACTCCCTGCAATGTCAAAGATTTTGGAAAAAGTTGTGACAGAACAACTAGGTGACTATTTAGAGTCAAACCAACTTCTATATCCTGAGCAGTTTGGGTTTAGACAAACACTCCATAGAAACGGCAATTTGCTTTTTTGTTGAAAATCTTAAGTGTTTTATGGATGGGGGTAATGTCGTGGGTGCAGTGTTTCTCGACCTAAAGAAGGCGTTTGACACTGTCAACCACGACATCCTGCTATCAAAGTTGTCAAAATTTAATTTTTCCAAACAAGTTTTTAGATGGTTTGCTTCCTATTTACATTTAAGAAAGCAATGTGTGAGGATTCACAAAAAAGTCGGTTCCTCAACATACTAATATTGGCATTCCCCAAAGCTCAATCCTGGGGCCGTTGCTCTTAAGTCTTAACATTACTGACCTGCCTGAAAGCTGTCCGGGGGCTGGTTGTCAGCTTTATGCAGACGACACAGTCATATACGCGTCAGCTAAGACATCTAGTGAGGCAGCTGAGATTTTATTTTCATTTTTGAGCAGGATATGTCATTGGCTTTATGATAACAAGCTCACTCTAAATAAGAAAAAGACAGTTTCCATGCGTTTCTCCATCAAAAACACACCACAATCAGAAGATTTTTGCATAACACTGCAGGGAGAGGAAATTGAGATGGTAAAGGATTTTAAATATTTGGGTGTAGTTCTGGATTCCAGACTCAAGTTTGACAAACATGTCAAAAAGATATCAAAAACAATAAAAAATGATTTAAATTGCTTCAAACTAATTAGACATTATATCATAGCCAATTATAGCAGCACAGCTTTATATGCATGCCATGATTTTTTCTCATATGTCGTATTGTGTTACAGTGTGGAGTCAGGCCTCTCCAACTACAATTAAGTTAATTGCATCTTTGTATAATCAAACCTTAAAAATAACGGCCAAGTAACCAATAAAGTGGCATCACTGTCACATTTTGAAGCAGTATAATTTGCTTAGTTTTGATAATTTCCTAAAATGTTTGTCTGTCAAACTGGTTTTTAAGTGTTTGCAGAACCTGGCACCAGATGTGCTGTGCAGTCTTTTTAGCAGAAAAAATAGAAATAGGATCACCAGGGGTACGGCAAGTGGTAACTGTAAAATCTCACGCCGTAAGACCTCCTTTGGGCAATCATCCTTTTCTATAAAGGGTTCCCAGATGTGGAATTCACTACCGACCGAAATAAAACTTACCCGAGACATTAAGATTTTTAATACAAATGTTAAAGTCTGGCTGAAACAAAATCAGAGCTATATGCATTTTTAATGGGTCATGACTTGGTATGATTTTAGATGTATTGTACACACAAAATCTGTGTGTGTGTTGCTGTGTTCTGGGCTACTGTAGAAAGCTGGTGGTGTAACAGGTGAACTCTGTAGAAGAGGAGCTGCTCCCTCTGTAAAAGGCTCATTCTAATGTAAAGGAAACAACGAGTATTAGTTTCAGTTGATCATACACCTCCTCCTTCAACAGGCACCTTATCATGGTGGAGGGCTTTGAGTACCCGAATGATCCTAGAAGCTATGTTGTCCGGGGCTTAATGCCCCTGGTAGAGTCCCCCAAGGCAAACAGGTCCTAGGTGACGGGTCAGACTAAGAACGGTTCCTAAGCCCCTAATGAAGAAGTTAAGATCGAGGAAGTGTACGTTGCCCAGAATGGCGTCACCAGGGCCCCGCCCTGGAGCCAGGCCCGGGGTTGGGGCTCGCAGGCGAGCGTCTGGTGGCCAGGTCTTTGCCCACGGGACCTGGCCGGGCACAGCCTGAACGAGTGACGTGGGCCCGCCCTCCGGTAGGCTCACCACCCGCAGGAGGGTTCAGAAGGGGCCGGTGCGGTGTGATTTGGGTGGCTGTCGTGGGTGGGAGCCCCGACGACCCAATCCCTGGACGGTGACTCTAGCCATGGGGATATGGAATGTCACCTCGCTGGGGGGAAAAGAGCCTGAGCTAGTGCGGGAGGTTGAGCGGTACCGGCTAGAGATAGTCAGGCTCACCTCCACGCACAGTCTGGGCTCTGGAACCCAACTCCTTGAGAGAGGCTGGACTCTCTTCTACTCTGGAGTTGCCCGTGGTGAGAGGCGGTGAGCTGGTGTGGGCTTGCTTATAGCTCCCCAGCTCAGCTGCCATGTGTTGGAGTTTACCCCGGTGAACAAGAGGGTCGCCTCCCTGCGCCTTCGGGTCAGGGATAGGTCTCTCACTGTTGTCTCGGCCTATGGGCCGAACAGCAGTGTAGAGTACCCGGCCTTCTTGGAGGCCCTGAGCTGTCAACTGATCACCAACTGGTGGTGAGTTGGATCCGCTGGCGGGGGAGGAAGCCGGAAAGACCTGGCAGACCCAAACGCATTGTGAGGGTCTGTTGGGAACGTCTGGCGGCACCCTCTGCCAGGGAGGTCTTTAACTCCCACCTCTGGGAGAGCTTTGACCAGATTCTGAGGGAGGACCATGTTCTCCACTTCCATTGTTGACGCGGCTGTCCGAAGCTGTGGCCGTAAGGTCTCCGATGCCTGTCGTGGCGGCGATCCCCGAACCCGGTGAAGAAGGAGTCCTATTGAGCCTGGCTGGCCCGGGGGACTCCTGAGGCAGCTGACGGGTACCGACAAGCCAAGTGTGCGGCAGCACAGGTGGTCACGGAAACAAAAACTTGGGTCTAAGAAAAGTTTGGGGAGGCCATGAAGGAGGACTACCGGTCAGCCTTGAAGATATTCTGGCAAACCATCCGGCCACTTTAGGAGGGGGAAGCAGTCCTCCACTCACACTGTTTACAGTGGAGGTGGGGTGCTGTTGACCTCGACTGGGGACATTGTCGGGCGGTGGAAGGAATACTTCGAGGATCTCCTCAATCCCACTGACACGCCTTCCATAGAGGAAGCAGAGGCTGGGGACTCAGAGGTTGACTCATTCATCACCCAAGCCAAAGTCACTAAGGTAGTCCAGAAGCTCCTCAGTGGCAAGGCACTGAGGTTGGATGAGATCCGCCCTGAGTACCTCAAGTCTCTGGATGTTGTGGGGCTGTCTTGGTTGACACGTCTCTGCAGAATCGCGTGGCAGTTGGGGACAGTGCCTCTGGACTGGCAGACTGGGATGGTGGTCCCCCTATTCAAAAAGGGAGGCTGAGGAGTGTGATCCCCCGATAGTTGGAACACACTCCTCAGCCTCCCTGGGAAAGTCTATTCCAGGGTACTGGAGAGGAGAATTCTGTCGATATTCGAACCTTGGATTCAGGAGGAACAATGCGGTTTTCGTCCTGGCCATGGAACACTGGACCAGCTCTATACCCTCCGCAGGGTGCTCGAGGGTTCATGGGAGTTTGCCCAACCAGTCCACATGTGCTTTGTGGACTTGGAGAAAGCATTCGACCATGTCCCTCGTGGCATTCTGTGGGAGGTGCTCCAGGAGTACGGGGTCGGCGGCCCTCTGCTAAGGGCTGTATGGTCCCTGTACGAACGGAGCAGGAGCTTGGTTCGCATTGCCGGCAGTAAGTCAAACCTGTTCCCAGTGCATGTTGGACTCCAGCAGGGCTGCCCTTTGTCACTGGTTCTGTTCATTATTTTTATGGACAGAATTTCTAGGCACAGCCTGGGCCGGAGGGGGTCTGGTTCGGGAGCCACTGGATTTCATCTCTGCTTTTCGCAGATGATGTTGTCTTATTGGCTCCTTCGAGCCAGGACCTCCAGCATGTCCTGGGGCGGTTTGCAGCTGAGTGTAAAGCGACCAGGATGAGAATCAGCACCTCCAAGTCCAAGGCCATGGTTCTCGACCGGAAAAGGGTGGCCTGCTCCCTCCGGGTTGGGGAGAGCTTCTGCCTCAAGTGGAGGAGTTTAAGTATCTTGGGGTCTTGTTCACGAGTGAGCGAAGGATGGATCAAGTCTTGTTGCTGCAAGTGTCCCGGGACCTCCTGTTGTGGGCGGCCCCCCACCTAGCCAGCATAAGGGCGATGTATTTGCCTGGGGAACGGAACAGGGCTGCAGACTTCCTATCCCGTTATAAGCCTTCACCGGGGGAGTGGCGGCTTCATCCAGAGGTGGTGCTCAACATCTGGGACGTCTTCGGCAGGGCGGAGGTGGATCTCTTTGCCACAGAGGAGTCGATCCATTGCCCCCTCTGGTTCCCCTTGACAGAGGAGGCCAGCCCTCTGGGCCAGGATAATCTCGCCCACGATTGGCCAGAGGGTCCTCTCTATGCCTTTCCACCAATCACTCTGATTCCTCAAATACTGCAGAGGGTCCTTCAACAGGGCCACAGGCTGCTATTGGTAGCCCCCTTCTGGCCGGGGAGGACATGGTTTCCTCTGCTGCACAGGCTCTGCCGCAGCTCACCGTGGCGTGTCCCTGACAGGATGGATCTCCTGTCTCAGTTAGGGGGCCAGATTTGGCATCCCAACCCTCATCGCCTACAGCTCTGGGTTTGGCCACTGCAGGGCCCGACCCGTTGCTGACAGAGTGCTCAGACACTGTCCAAGATACCATACTGAATGCTAGGGCGCCTTCTACCCGGATGCAGTATGAGAACAGGTGGCAACTGTTTTCTGTATGGTGTTTGGACAGGGGGGAGGACCCCGTGCACTGTACAGTTCCAAAAATTCTGGAGTTCTTACAGTCACTCTTGAATGGCCGACGGTCCCCTGCTACTCTGAGGGTGTACGTGGCGGCCTTTCCTCTCGACATGCTTGAGTTGATGACAACCCCGTGGGGTGCCACAGACTTGTGTCCCTTTTTCTAAAGGGAGCCTTGAGGTTACGACCCCCATAGGCACTGAGAGCTCCAGCATGGGATCTGCCCCTGGTGCTGGACGCTTTGTGTCTGCCTCCCTTTGAGCCCCTGGCAGAGGCAGAGTTGAAGTGGGTGTCTGCTAAGACTGCTTTTCTCCTCGCCATCACTTCAGCAAAGCGTGTTGGGGAGCTACACGCTCTCTCTATGAGTGACTCATGTCTGAGGTGGAACTCAGATGGCCCAGGGGTCACTCTGTGCCCGAATACGGCTTTTCTTCCTAAGGTTCTGTCATCGTCGAACCTTAACCGACCTATCCACCTGGCACAGTTTATCACCCCCCCCCCCCCCCCCCCCCCCGCCTCTGGCGGTCAGTAAGGATGACATAGAACGAACGTTACGTATGTAACTACGGTTCTATGAATCCTGGATGACCTCCAGAGCATTCTGTCACTCAGAATCCTTGTGGTTTCGCGAGAATATTCTGCAGGATCAGATCCTCTGATGTCACCAGAAGATATAGGTTAGCTGGCGTCATCAGGGGTCACAGGTGACTTTGTTGGTATAAACACTCGACCTGCGCATGCGTGAGATGAGACATTCAGTGCTGAAGCACCGCCTCTGGTGGTCATCCAGGATCCATAGAACCGTAGTTACATACGTAACTTTCGTTTTATAAAACAATCTCATACTTTCTCACAATCTAGATCATGGCCATGGTTCTCATGTTACCATTAGCAGACCCAGCCCTGGGGTAGCAGGAGCCAAACCACAATCATGTTGTTATTCCCTGTCTTCTAACTGATCTCTGTCAGTCTGAGAACACGTTCAGACCCTGTGTTGTCACCTGACATGCTCACTTGGAGCTAATGGAGCGCTGTTTGATCCATTGTTGAAATGTGTGAAAGTTGTCCGCTCAGTCAATAGGCAAATGGAACAATGAATAATTACGCAAGACATCTGATGACAGTCAATGTCAAAAGCAACCACACGACAGTTAAATTTAACGTTAACACATTAAGCCAAATAGCCTTCCATGACCTGTTTATGACATGTTATGTAAACCAGGGTTATTCTCAGGTTGTCAAAAAAAAGACATCTCAAATGTTTAATGAGATCCATGGAGGCTGAAGCAGTCTAATAAAAAAACATTCCACACACTCACATGGTTCATTTTCAAAATGTTGGGGGTAAACACACCGATTGCAATTCAAGGTCAGGCCCCGTTGAATAAGTAAGACACCAAAGTACAGGCTGAATGTTGGTACCAAGAAAATGAGAGTTCTTTGTAAATGTTCATATTTTATATATTCTGATTCAGTGTTGCTGTTAAACACATGCCTGTTTTCATGCTGAACATTTAGTTATTTCAACATTAATGGATGATGAAGCTAATGTAACATATATAACTCTTAGTGGATATGTGGAAGTGCAAAAGTACAGATATCTGTATTTTCTGATAATGTTCACAGTGTATATTCTTATACTCTGCTGTAATTTCACCATCGTGTGCCTCATTTGGATGCACAAAAACCTCCATGAGCCTATGTACGTTTTCATTGCAGCGTTGCTACTAAACTCTGTTGCTTTCAGCACTGCTATGTACCCAAAGCTTCTGATTGACTTATTATCTGAAAAACAGATCATATCATATTCAGCCTGTCTCTCTCAATTTCTTCTATTTTATTCTTTAAGTGGTTCAGAGTTCTTACTGCTGTCAGCCATGGCCTATGACAGGTATGTGTCTATATGTAAACCTCTACAATATCCAACTATCATGAGAAAAACAACCATCGGTATTTTCTTGGTTCTAGCCTGGCTTCTGCCTGCTTGTCAAACTTCAGTCCCAGTAATACTGAGTGCTGACATGAAACTCTGTTATTCAACTTTAAAAGGGATTTTTTGTAATAATTCATTTTACAACCTGAACTGTGTGAGTTCAAGAGCACGATCTATATTTGGTGTTTTTGCTCTGTTGAATTTGGGACTTTTCCCTTTTCTCTTCATACTTTTTACATACACCAGGATACTTATAATATCTTACCAAAGTAATAGAAATGTCAGGAAAAAAGCTGCACAGACCTGTTTACCCCACCTGTTAGTCTTAATCAGCTTTTCCTGTTTGTGTGCATATGATATCATCATAGTTCGAATGGAATCTGATTTTCCAAAAATTGCACGTTTTATGATGACTTTACAAGCAGTTTTGTATCATCCTCTCTTCAATCCAATTATATACGGACTGAAAATGAAAGAAATTAACAAACATCTGAAGAGGTTGTTCTGTCAAGCCAAAGTCATCTGATGTATCAAAAGTTATGTTACAATAAGAGTGATGATAGTGATGCTAATGTGCAGTTGTTATTTTGTAATAATAATACAGAGATGTGAATGTTTGACATGAGGAGTTCTTTCCTTCAACAATGCTCTTTATGATTTGATAGGAACAGTAAAGAGTGCCTTCAGTTTGAACAATGTAGTGACCGATGTGATGGACGAAAGCATATAACTGTGAATTAACTCTCCCAAGATTTTCCTACTTCTTTAATTGTAAGGTTTTTTTATTTGTTTGTTGGTGTTTTTTTGTAAAAAAAAAAAAAAAATAGTCTGGGCTACGTTTAAGACTGTTGCTAAGACAGACGCAGATGTTGTTAATTACCTGGTTAAAAACAAGATCGTTTTTGTCATCAACTCGCAGCAGGTGAGAGAGAGACAGTGAAGGCTAGACTCAGGCTGGTCATTTGAAAAAGCCTTCTGCATTACCTGTTAAAGTTAAAGACACTGCTGGATCCATGGTCCATGGAGACACATGGTCTAGTTTTAGGAGAAAACCAATTTTGCAAAACATAACAGTAGAGAAGAATAAACAAATGAAGAGCCAGTTACAGTCTAAAGGTGAGGCAGTGCAGTGTACAGTAAAGCTCAGGCAGCATTTTTATGTCCTGACCAGACTGAGTCTGAGGCAGTAACCGATTCCAACCCGAATTCTACAGGCGTTCATATTTTGAACATCCAGCCTGAATCGAGCCCAATGCAGTTCAGGTAAGCTGAGCACTGAGTTGGTGTTGCCCTGCCACACAGTCGTCACCATGGTTACAGCTTGTCTGTTTACCCTGATTCCAGATGTTAAGAGTGTAGACGACTGTGAGAAGGCATTGTTCTACACATAGATATAAAACCTAAAAAATCTATTCATGTATTTTATAGATATTATCACACACATACTCGTACAGAACTGGAGTTGCATCCACGCAAATACTACTCCTTTCAATTGACCTTACTGAACCCAATTCAAACCTGGTTATCATTTCTAACATTGTTCCGAGCCTGGCCCGGCATGTCGGATTCTGACGGGTGCCCACAAGTGTTGATAGTTTTGGGTCAGGCATCCATGTTCTGGTGTAGAGGGATAGAGAGAAACGGAGAGGGAGAATGAATGTCTTATGGTGTAATCCCATGGAAAGCTAAGCACATTTTTCGCACATCTAAATTACATACCAAGTCAAGCAAAGACGCGTATAGATGCAAATTTGCGTTTAGTCTAGTCAGGCGGTGTAAATACACAGAATTCCCACCATTCGTGTAATCATATAAGTAGAAAATATTTTACTTTCAGCCAAAAGTCTGCATGTGTGGTAGGGCTTTGCTGCTTCTTGTGTGAAGCGTGCTGGGTGGAGCGGCGAGCTGGCCAGCTCTGGAAGACAAAGTCAGGTGCAGAGGAGAGTCCTCTGGACTGATAAACACCTGGAGTGAAAACTAATTCTGCTCTGTTCCAGAACAGTTTACTGATGAGAGGTAAGCTCAGAGATTAAATTTTAACTTGTAGAATAAAGGGGTTTATTTTTCTTCACTTCTCTTTATCAACCTGACTGCAGCAGTGATTTGGTGACCTTGTTTTACAAAAGCACGGAGAAGAGGGGGAATAAGAAGAAAGGAAACCAGAGTCTCTGGTGAATTCTGAGCTCATTGAGAGGCCCAACTGTCTGTACAAAAGCTGCGTATTGCGAGGCTTTGCAGAGCGCTGTACAGGGATAGTTAAACAGACTGGGGAGGGCTCAGTGCTGTAGTAGCCTTAGTCTATGGCATAACCAAAGAGGAACATGACACCACCCTTCACACCATGTTGGAGCAGGCCAGCTATGAGGTATCACAATCTGGGGGAAACAAGAGTACTCGGATGAAACCCACCTAAGTAGAGGTAGATCGTGCAAACTCCACAGAGAAAGGCCCTGCCCCAGCGAATGGTTGTTCCAGTCAAGGGAGTATTTAATTTATATGTATGCTTTGTCAACATGGACACATTACAATTTTGAGCCAATGATGAAAACTCAGAGGATCACCGAAGTTATTGCAATGCATCCTGAGGGGAACATGAACGTCTCAAACTACACTGCAATCCATTCAATACACAATTCACAAAAGAGAAGCAAATGGTGAGAGAACTCATCTCACCACTGATATAGACGACACCCAACTGTCTCTCTCTTTTCCCTCATCCTCCTCCAATACCTACGTTGCAACACGCATCTCTGAATGTCTGCAGACATCTCTTCTTGGAAGCTGCACATCACCTCAAACTCAATCTTAGTAAAACTTAACTCCTCTTCATCCGGGGAAAGTCTGCCCTCACGTGGACTTGTCACTGTCGAGGATGTCACGGTATTGCCTTCGTCGACTGCGAGGAACCTGGGCCTAATCCACGACGATAGATTATCTTGCGTCCTAACATCACTGCTGTGGCCCCGATCCTGCAGATTTGCCCTCTACAACATCTGCAGGACCCGGTCTTTCTCCACAAAAGATGCAATGCAACTCCTGGTCCAAGCGCTGGTCATGTCCCACCTGGACTACTGCAACTCCTTCTTGGCTGGACTCCCAGCCTCTGCAACTAAACAGTTGCAGCATATCCAGAACGCTGCAGCGCGCCTTGTTTACAATTTACCCAAACTCAAAAATGATCGTTTATATAATCATGATTATGAATTTTTCTATAATCGAGGAGCCCTACCTTCAAGGCTGTCAACTGAACTGCACCTGTCTACCTCCAAACTCTGGTCAGACCACATGCCCCAGCGCAAGCGCTTTGCTCTACTACATCAGCTGGTCAGCTGGTACCACCATCACTAAGAGCAAACAAAGGTCGCTCAGGGATATTGCAACTCTTCTGTATTTTGGCGCCTCAGTGGTGGAACAAACTCCTGACCAATGTCAGGACAGCAGAGTCACTCAATATCTTCAGAAAAAGACTCAAGTCTCATTTGTTCAGACTTTACCTCGACCCCGCAGAGCATGACTCCCTCTCACCCCGCCCCACCCAAAAAGCAACAGAAAAAATATATGCATTTGTATGCTTTCATCCTTAGCACTTAAATCACAGCACTTTTGCATGTAAGGTATCCTTAATAAATAGCAGCTACGATGCTCAGATGAGGGCTTGAAGATTGTTTCTATTTTTTTATTACTCCATCGACGGTGATGTCATGGTTTCTTTCTTGTGACAAATGTACTGATTGTAAGTTGATTTGGACAAAAGCGTCTGCAAAATGCCCTAAATGTAAATGAAAATGTAGCTAACTGGTCCTCTTCCTGTCCATCCAGTTTCTTTTACAATTAAAAACAGGCCATCAAAATATGTTAAACACTGTCAGTGGTCTCGTAATGCAGTAATGTTATTTAATGGAACACATGCACAAAAATGGGTTCAAACCTTGAATAGAGGCCTACAGAGTTTGATCACGTTCACATTAGTGTCTGTTTTGAAGTAGCACTTAATGAGATCCTTGGAGGGTGAAGCAATCTCATAAAAACTTTGCAAAGTCTCAGATAGTTCATTTTCTGAATTTTGAGGAGTGAAAACACAACAAGGCCATTTAACTCATATGAATGAGTAAGTCACTGAAGCACAGGTTGATTGTTAATATCATGAAGTGAGAGTTTACATATTCATTCATGTATGATGATTATGTGATTTGCCTGTTTTATTACTGTACATTTAAGTTCATTTTAGATACACTATTTTCATTTTTTATGAACACTAATGGATGATGAAGCTAATGTAACATATATAACTCTTAGTGGATATGTGGAAGTGCAAAAGTACAGATATCTGTATTTTCTGATAATGTTCACAGTGTATATTCTTATACTCTGCTGTAATTTCACCATCGTGTGCCTCATTTGGATGCACAAAAACCTCCATGAGCCTATGTATGTTTTCATTGCAGCGTTGCTACTGAACTCTGTTCTTTACAGCACTTCTGTTTACCCAAAGCTTCTGATTGACCTATTATCTGAAGAACAGATCATATCATATTCAGCCTGTCTCTTTCAATTTTTTCAATTTTACTCTTTAGGTGGTTCAGAGTTCTTACTGCTGTCAGCCATGGCCTATGACAGGTATGTGTCTATATGTAAACCTCTACAATATCCAACTATCATGAGAAAAACAACCATCAGTATTTTCTTGGTTCTAGCCTGGCTTCTGCCTGCTTGTCAGATAGCAGTCCCAGTAATACTGAGTGCTGATATGAAACTCTGTTATTCGACTTTAAAAGCGATTTTTTGTAATAATTCATTTTACAATCTGAACTGTGTGAGTTCAAGAGCACGATCTATATTTGGTGTTTTTGCTCTGTTGAATTTAGTACTTTTCCCTTTTCTCTTCATACTTTTTACATACACCAGGATACTTATAATATCTTACCAAAGTAATAGAAATGTCAGGAAAAAAGCTGCACAGACCTGTTTACCCCACCTGTTAGTCTTAATCAGCTTTTCCTGTTTGTGTGCATATGATATCATCATAGTTCGAATGGAATCGGATTTTCCAAAAACTGCACGTTTTATAATGACTTTACAAGCAGTTTTGTATCATCCTCTCTTCAATCCAATTATATACGGACTGAAAATGAAAGAAATTAACAAACATCTGAAGAGGTTGTTCTGTCAAGCCAAAGTCATCTGATGTATCAAAAGTTATGTTACAATAAGAGTGATGATAGTGATGCTAATGTGCAGTTGTTATTTTGTAATAATAATACAGAGATGTGAATGTTTGACATGAGGAGTTCTTTCCTTCAACAATGCTCTTTATGATTTGATAGGAACAGTAAAGAGTGCCTTCAGTTTGAACAATGTAGTGACCGATGTGATGGACGAAAGCATATAACTGTGAATTAACTCTCCCAAGATTTTCCTACTTCTTTAATTGTAAGGTTTTTTTATTTGTTTGTTGGTGTTTTTTTGTAAAAAAAAAAAAAAAATAGTCTGGGCTACGTTTAAGACTGTTGCTAAGACAGACGCAGATGTTGTTAATTACCTGGTTAAAAACAAGATCGTTTTGGTCATCAACTCGCAGCAGGTGAGAGAGAGACAGTGAAGGCTAGACTCAGGCTGGTCATTTGAAAAAGCCTTCTGCATTACCTGTTAAAGTTAAAGACACTGCTGGATCCATGGTCCATGGAGACACATGGTCTAGTTTTAGGAGAAAACCAATTTTGCAAAACATAACAGTAGAGAAGAATAAACAAATGAAGAGCCAGTTACAGTCTAAAGGTGAGGCAGTGCAGTGTACAGTAAAGCTCAGGCAGCATTTTTATGTCCTGACCAGACTGAGTTTGAGGCAGTAACCGATTCCAACCCGAATTCTACAGGCGTTCATATTTTGAACATCCAGCCTGAATCGAGCCCAATGCAGTTCAGGTAAGCTGAGCACTGAGTTGGTGTTGCCCTGCCACACAGTCGTCACCATGGTTACAGCTTGTCTGTTTACCCTGATTCCAGATGTTAAGAGTGTAGACGACTGTGAGAAGGCATTGTTCTACACATAGATATAAAACCTAAAAAATCTATTCATGTATTTTATAGATATTATCACACACATACTCGTACAGAACTGGAGTTGCATCCACGCAAATACTACTCCTTTCAATTGACCTTACTGAACCCAATTCAAACCTGGTTATCATTTCTAACATTGTTCCGAGCCTGGCGCGGCATGTCGGATTCTGACGGGTGCCCACAAGTGTTGATAGTTTTGGGTCAGGCATCCATGTTCTGGTGTAGAGGGATAGAGAGAAACGGAGAGGGAGAATGAATGTCTTATGGTGTAATCCCATGGAAAGCTAAGCACATTTTTCGCACATCTAAATTACATACCAAGTCAAGCAAAGACGCGTATAGATGCAAATTTGCGTTTAGTCTAGTCAGGCGGTGTAAATACACAGAATTCCCACCATTCGTGTAATCATATAAGTAGAAAATATTTTACTTTCAGCCAAAAGTCTGCATGTGTGGTAGGGCTTTGCTGCTTCTTGTGTGAAGCGTGCTGGGTGGAGCGGCGAGCTGGCCAGCTCTGGAAGACAAAGTCAGGTGCAGAGGAGAGTCCTCTGGACTGATAAACACCTGGAGTGAAAACTAATTCTGCTCTGTTCCAGAACAGTTTACTGATGAGAGGACAGCTCAGAGATTAAATTTTAACTTGTAGAATAAAGGGGTTTATTTTTCTTCACTTCTCTTTATCAACCTGACTGCAGCAGTGATTTGGTGACCTTGTTTTACAAAAGCACGGAGAAGAGGGGGAATAAGAAGAAAGGAAACCAGAGTCTCTGGTGAATTCTGAGCTCATTGAGAGGCCCAACTGTCTGTACAAAAGCTGCGTATTGCGAGGCTTTGCAGAGCGCTGTACAGGGATAGTTAAACAGACTGGGGAGGGCTCAGTGCTGTAGTAGCCTTAGTCTATGGCATAACCAAAGAGGAACATGACACCACCCTTCACACCATGTTGGAGCAGGCCAGCTATGAGGTATCACAATCTGGGGGAAACCAGAGTACTCGGATGAAACCCACCTAAGTAGAGGTAGATCGTGCAAACTCCACAGAGAAAGGCCCTGCCCCAGCGAATGGTTGTTCCAGTCAAGGGAGTATTTAATTTATATGTATGCTTTGTCAACATGGACACATTACAATTTTGAGCCAATGATGAAAACTCAGAGGATCACCGAAGTTATTGCAATGCATCCTGAGGGGAACATGAACGTCTCAAACTACACTGCAATCCATTCAATACACAATTCACAAAAGAGAAGCAAATGGTGAGAGAACTCATCTCACCACTGATATAGACGACACCCAACTGTCTCTCTCTTTTCCCTCATCCTCCTCCAATACCTACGTTGCAACACGCATCTCTGAATGTCTGCAGACATCTCTTCTTGGAAGCTGCACATCACCTCAAACTCAATCTTAGTAAAACTTAACTCCTCTTCATCCGGGGAAAGTCTGCCCTCACGTGGACTTGTCACTGTCGAGGATGTCACGGTATTGCCTTCGTCGACTGCGAGGAACCTGGGCCTAATCCACGACGATAGATTATCTTGCGTCCTAACATCACTGCTGTGGCCCCGATCCTGCAGATTTGCCCTCTACAACATCTGCAGGACCCGGTCTTTCTCCACAAAAGATGCAATGCAACTCCTGGTCCAAGCGCTGGTCATGTCCCACCTGGACTACTGCAACTCCTTCTTGGCTGGACTCCCAGCCTCTGCAACTAAACAGCTGCAGCATATCTAGAACGCTGCAGCGCGCCTTGTTTACAATTTACCCAAACTCAAAAATGATCGTTTATATAATCATGATTATGAATTTTTCTATAATCGAGGAGCCCTACCTTCAAGGCTGTCAACTGAACTGCACCTGTCTACCTCCAAACTCTGGTCAGACCACATGCCCCAGCGCAAGCGCTTTGCTCTACTACATCAGCTGGTCAGCTGGTACCACCATCACTAAGAGCAAACAAAGGTCGCTCAGGGATATTGCAACTCTTCTGTATTTTGGCGCCTCAGTGGTGGAACAAACTCCTGACCAATGTCAGGACAGCAGAGTCACTCAATATCTTCAGAAAAAGACTCAAGTCTCATTTGTTCAGACTTTACCTCGACCCCGCAGAGCATGACTCCCTCTCACCCCGCCCCACCCAAAAAGCAACAGAAAAAATATATGCATTTGTATGCTTTCATCCTTAGCACTTAAATCACAGCACTTTTGCATGTAAGGTATCCTTAATAAATAGCAGCTACGATGCTCAGATGAGGGCTTGAAGATTGTTTCTATTTTTTTATTACTCCATCGACGGTGATGTCATGGTTTCTTTCTTGTGACAAATGTACTGATTGTAAGTTGATTTGGACAAAAGCGTCTGCAAAATGCCCTAAATGTAAATGAAAATGTAGCTAACTGGTCCTCTTCCTGTCCATCCAGTTTCTTTTACAATTAAAAACAGGCCATCAAAATATGTTAAACACTGTCAGTGGTCTCGTAATGCAGTAATGTTATTTAATGGAACACATGCACAAAAATGGGTTCAAACCTTGAATAGAGGCCTACAGAGTTTGATCACGTTCACATTAGTGTCTGTTTTGAAGTAGCACTTAATGAGATCCTTGGAGGGTGAAGCAATCTCATAAAAACTTTGCAAAGTCTCAGATAGTTCATTTTCTGAATTTTGAGGAGTGAAAACACAACAAGGCCATTTAACTCATATGAATGAGTAAGTCACTGAAGCACAGGTTGATTGTTAATATCATGAAGTGAGAGTTTACATATTCATTCATGTATGATGATTATGTGATTTGCCTGTTTTATTACTGTACATTTAAGTTCATTTTAGATACACTATTTTCATTTTTTATGAACACTAATGGATGATGAAGCTAATGTAACATATATAACTCTTAGTGGATATGTGGAAGTGCAAAAGTACAGATATCTGTATTTTCTGATAATGTTCACAGTGTATATTCTTATACTCTGCTGTAATTTCACCATCGTGTGCCTCATTTGGATGCACAAAAACCTCCATGAGCCTATGTATGTTTTCATTGCAGCGTTGCTACTGAACTCTGTTCTTTACAGCACTTCTGTTTACCCAAAGCTTCTGATTGACCTATTATCTGAAGAACAGATCATATCATATTCAGCCTGTCTCTTTCAATTTTTCAATTTTACTCTTTAGGTGGTTCAGAGTTCTTACTGCTGTCAGCCATGGCCTATGACAGGTATGTGTCTATATGTAAACCTCTACAATATCCAACTATCATGAGAAAAACAACCATCAGTATTTTCTTGGTTCTAGCCTGGCTTCTGCCTGCTTGTCAGATAGCAGTCCCAGTAATACTGAGTGCTGATATGAAACTCTGTTATTCGACTTTAAAAGCGATTTTTTGTAATAATTCATTTTACAATCTGAACTGTGTGAGTTCAAGAGCACGATCTATATTTGGTGTTTTTGCTCTGTTGAATTTAGTACTTTTCCCTTTTCTCTTCATACTTTTTACATACACCAGGATACTTATAATATCTTACCAAAGTAATAGAAATGTCAGGAAAAAAGCTGCACAGACCTGTTTACCCCACCTGTTAGTCTTAATCAGCTTTTCCTGTTTGTGTGCATATGATATCATCATAGTTCGAATGGAATCGGATTTTCCAAAAACTGCACGTTTTATAATGACTTTACAAGCAGTTTTGTATCATCCTCTCTTCAATCCAATTATATACGGACTGAAAATGAAAGAAATTAACAAACATCTGAAGAGGTTGTTCTGTCAAGCCAAAGTCATCTGATGTATCAAAAGTTATGTTACAATAAGAGTGATGATAGTGATGCTAATGTGCAGTTGTTATTTTGTAATAATAATACAGAGATGTGAATGTTTGACATGAGGAGTTCTTTCCTTCAACAATGCTCTTTATGATTTGATAGGAACAGTAAAGAGTGCCTTCAGTTTGAACAATGTAGTGACCGATGTGATGGACGAAAGCATATAACTGTGAATTAACTCTCCCAAGATTTTCCTACTTCTTTAATTGTAAGGTTTTTTTATTTGTTTGTTGGTGTTTTTTTGTAAAAAAAAAAAAAAAATAGTCTGGGCTACGTTTAAGACTGTTGCTAAGACAGACGCAGATGTTGTTAATTACCTGGTTAAAAACAAGATCGTTTTGGTCATCAACTCGCAGCAGGTGAGAGAGAGACAGTGAAGGCTAGACTCAGGCTGGTCATTTGAAAAAGCCTTCTGCATTACCTGTTAAAGTTAAAGACACTGCTGGATCCATGGTCCATGGAGACACATGGTCTAGTTTTAGGAGAAAACCAATTTTGCAAAACATAACAGTAGAGAAGAATAAACAAATGAAGAGCCAGTTACAGTCTAAAGGTGAGGCAGTGCAGTGTACAGTAAAGCTCAGGCAGCATTTTTATGTCCTGACCAGACTGAGTTTGAGGCAGTAACCGATTCCAACCCGAATTCTACAGGCGTTCATATTTTGAACATCCAGCCTGAATCGAGCCCAATGCAGTTCAGGTAAGCTGAGCACTGAGTTGGTGTTGCCCTGCCACACAGTCGTCACCATGGTTACAGCTTGTCTGTTTACCCTGATTCCAGATGTTAAGAGTGTAGACGACTGTGAGAAGGCATTGTTCTACACATAGATATAAAACCTAAAAAATCTATTCATGTATTTTATAGATATTATCACACACATACTCGTACAGAACTGGAGTTGCATCCACGCAAATACTACTCCTTTCAATTGACCTTACTGAACCCAATTCAAACCTGGTTATCATTTCTAACATTGTTCCGAGCCTGGCGCGGCATGTCGGATTCTGACGGGTCCCCACAAGTGTTGATAGTTTTGGGTCAGGCATCCATGTTCTGGTGTAGAGGGATAGAGAGAAACGGAGAGGGAGAATGAATGTCTTATGGTGTAATCCCATGGAAAGCTAAGCACATTTTTCGCACATCTAAATTACATACCAAGTCAAGCAAAGACGCGTATAGATGCAAATTTGCGTTTAGTCTAGTCAGGCGGTGTAAATACACAGAATTCCCACCATTCGTGTAATCATATAAGTAGAAAATATTTTACTTTCAGCCAAAAGTCTGCATGTGTGGTAGGGCTTTGCTGCTTCTTGTGTGAAGCGTGCTGGGTGGAGCGGCGAGCTGGCCAGCTCTGGAAGACAAAGTCAGGTGCAGAGGAGAGTCCTCTGGACTGATAAACACCTGGAGTGAAAACTAATTCTGCTCTGTTCCAGAACAGTTTACTGATGAGAGGACAGCTCAGAGATTAAATTTTAACTTGTAGAATAAAGGGGTTTATTTTTCTTCACTTCTCTTTATCAACCTGACTGCAGCAGTGATTTGGTGACCTTATTTTACAAAAGCACGGAGAAGAGGGGGAATAAGAAGAAAGGAAACCAGAGTCTCTGGTGAATTCTGAGCTCATTGAGAGGCCCAACTTTCTGTACAAAAGCTGCGTGTTGCGAGGCCTTGCAGAGTGCTGTACAGGGATAGTTAAACAGACTGGGGAGGGCTCAGTGCTGTAGAAGCCTTAGTCTATGGCATAACCAAAGAGGAACATGACACCACCCTTCACACCATGTTGGAGCAGGCCAGCTATGAGGTATCACAATCTGGGGGAAACCAGAGTACTCGGATGAAACCCACCTAAGTAGAGGTAGATCGTGCAAACTCCACAGAGAAAGGCCCTGCCCCAGCGAATGGTTGTTCCAGTCAAGGGAGTATTTAATTTATATGTATGCTTTGTCAACATGGACACATTACAATTTTGAACCAATGATGAAAACTCAGAGGATCACCGAAGGTATTGCAATGCATCCTGAGGGGAACATGAACGTCTCAAACTACACTGCAATCCATTCAATACACAATTCACAAAAGAGAAGCAAATGGTGAGAGAACTCATCTCACCACTGATATAGACGACACCCAACTGTCTCTCTCTTTTCCCTCATCCTCCTCCAATACCTACGTTGCAACACGCATCTCTGAATGTCTGCAGACATCTCTTCTTGGAAGCTGCACATCACCTCAAACTCAATCTTAGTAAAACTTAACTCCTCTTCATCCGGGGAAAGTCTGCCCTCACGTGGACTTGTCACTGTCGAGGATGTCACAGTATTGCCTTCGTCGACTGCGAGGAACCTGGGCCTAATCCACGACGATAGATTATCTTGCATCCTAACATCACTGCTGTGGCCCCGATCCTGCAGATTTGCCCTCTACAACATCTGCAGGACCCGGTCTTTCTCCACAAAAGATGCAATGCAACTCCTGGTCCAAGCGCTGGTCATGTCCCACCTGGACTACTGCAACTCCTTCTTGGCTGGACTCCCAGCCTCTGCAACTAAACAGCTGCAGCATATCTAGAACGCTGCAGCGCGCCTTGTTTACAATTTACCCAAACTCAAAAATGATCGTTTATATAATCATGATTATGAATTTTTCTATAATCGAGGAGCCCTACCTTCAAGGCTGTCAACTGAACTGCACCTGTCTACCTCCAAACTCTGGTCAGACCACATGCCCCAGCGCAAGCGCTTTGCTCTACTACATCAGCTGGTCAGCTGGTACCACCATCACTAAGAGCAAACAAAGGTCGCTCAGGGATATTGCAACTCTTCTGTATTTTGGCGCCTCAGTGGTGGAACAAACTCCTGACCAATGTCAGGACAGCAGAGTCACTCAATATCTTCAGAAAAAGACTCAAGTCTCATTTGTTCAGACTTTGCCTCGACCCCGCAGAGCATGACTCCCTCTCACCCCGCCCCACCCAAAAAGCAACAGAAAAAATATATGCATTTGTATGCTTTCATCCTTAGCACTTAAATCACAGCACTTTTGCATGTAAGGTATCCTTAATAAATAGCAGCTACGATGCTCAGATGAGGGCTTGAAGATTGTTTCTATTTTTTTATTACTCCATCGACGGTGATGTCATGGTTTCTTTCTTGTGACAAATGTACTGATTGTAAGTTGATTTGGACAAAAGCGTCTGCAAAATGCCCTAAATGTAAATGAAAATGTAACTAACTGGTCCTCTTCCTGTCCATCCAGTTTCTTTTACAATTAAAAACAGGCCATCAAAATATGTTAAACACTGTCAGTGGTCTCGTAATGCAGTAATGTTATTTAATGGAACACATGCACAAAAATGGGTTCAAACCTTGAATAGAGGCCTACAGAGTTTGATCACGTTCACATTAGTGTCTGTTTTGAAGCAGCACTTGATGAGATCCTTGGAGGGTGAAGCAATCTCATAAAAACTTTGCAAAGTCTCAGATAGTTCATTTTCTGAATTTTGAGGAGTGAAAACACAACAAGGCCATTTAATGGTCAGATAGATATGAATGAGTAAGTGACTGAAGCACAGGTTGAATGTTAATATCATGAAGTGAGAGTTTACATATACATTCATGTATGATGATTATGTGATTTGCCTGTTTTATTACTGTACATTTAAGTTCATTTTAGATACACTATTTTCATTTTTTATGAACACTAATGGATGATGAAGCTAATGTAACATATATAACTCTTAGTGGATATGTGGAAGTACAAAAGTACAGATATCTGTATTTTCTGATAATGTTCACAGTGTACATTCTTATACTCTGCTGTAATTTCACCATCGTGTGCCTCATTTGGATGCACAAAAACCTCCATGAGCCTATGTACGTTTTCATTGCAGCGTTGCTACTGAACTCTGTTCTTTACAGCACTTCTGTTTACCCAAAGCTTCTGATTGACTTATTATCTGAAGAACAGATCATATCATATTCAGCCTGTCTCTTTCAATATTTTCAATTTTACTCTTCAGGTGGTTCAGAGTTCTTACTGCTGTCAGCCATGGCCTATGACAGGTATGTGTCTATATGTAAACCTCTACAATATCCAACTATCATGAGAAAAACAACCATCAGTATTTTTTTGGTTCTAGCCTGGCTTCTGCCTGCTTGTCAGACTTCAGTCCAAGTAATACTGAGTGCTGATATGAAACTCTGTTATTTGACTTTAAAAGGGATTTTTTGTAATAATTCATTTTACAATCTGAACTGTGTGAGTTCAAGAGCACGATCTATATTTGGTGTTTTTGTTCTGTTGAATTTGGGACTTTTCCCTTTTCTCTTCATACTTTTTACATACACCAGGATACTTATAATATCTTACCAAAGTAATAGAAATGTCAGGAAAAAAGCTGCACAGACCTGTTTACCCCACCTGTTAGTCTTAATCAGCTTTGCCTGTTTGTGTGCATATGATATCATCATAGTTCGAATGGAATCTGATTTTCCAAAAATTGCACGTTTTATGATGACTTTACAAGTAGTTTTGTATCATCCTCTCTTCAATCCAATTATATACGGACTGAAAATGAAAGAAATTAACAAACATCTGAAGAGGTTGTTCTGTCAAGCCAAAGTCATCTGATGTATCAAAAGTTATGTTACAATAAGAGTGATGATAGTGATGCTAATGTGCAGTTGTTATTTTGTAATAATAATACAGAGATGTGAATGTTTGACATGAGGAGTTCTTTCCTTCAACAATGCTCTTTATGATTTGATAGGAACAGTAAAGAGTGCCTTCAGTTTGAACAATGTAGTGACCGATGTGATGGACGAAAGCATATAACTGTGAATTAACTCTCCCAAGATTTTCCTACTTCTTTAATTGTAAGGTTTTTTTATTTGTTTGTTGGTGTTTTTTTGTAAAAAAAAAAAAATAGTCTGGGCTACGTTTAAGACTGTTGCTAAGACAGACGCAGATGTTGTTAATTACCTGGTTAAAAACAAGATCGTTTTTGTCATCAACTCGCAGCAGGTGAGAGAGAGACAGTGAAGGCTAGACTCAGGCTGGTCATTTGAAAAAGCCTTCTGCATTACCTGTTAAAGTTAAAGACACTGCTGGATCCATGGTCCATGGAGACACATGGTCTAGTTTTAGGAGAAAACCAATTTTGCAAAACATAATAGTAGAGAAGTATAAACAAATGAAGAGCCAGTTACAGTCTAAAGGTGAGGCAGTGCAGTGTACAGTAAGGCTCAGGCAGCATTTTTATGTCCTGACCAGACTGAGTCTGAGGCAGTAACTGATTCCAACCCGAATTCTACAGGCGTTCATATTTTGAACATCCAACCTGAATCGAGCCCAATGCAGTTCAGGTAAGCTGAGCACTGAGTTGGTGTTGCCCTGCCACACAGTCGTCACCATGGTTACAGCTTGTCTGTTTACCCTGATTCCAGACGTTAAGAGTGTAGACGACTGTGAGAAGGCATTGTTCTACACATAGATATAAAACCTAAAAAATCTATTCATGTATTTTATAGATATTATCACACACATACTCGTACAGAACTGGAGTTGCATCCACGCAAATACTACTCCTTTCAATTGACCTTACTGAACCCAATTCAAACCTGGTTATCATTTCTAACATTGTTCCGAGCCTGGCCCGGCATGTCGGATTCTGACGGGTCCCCACAAGTGTTGATAGTTTTGGGTCAGGCATCCATGTTCTGGTGTAGAGGGATAGAGAGAAACGGAGAGGGAGAATGAATGTCTTATGGTGTAATCCCATGGAAAGCTAAGCACATTTTTCGCACATCTAAATTACATACCAAGTCAAGCAAAGACGCGTATAGATGCAAATTTGCGTTTAGTCTAGTCAGGCGGTGTAAATACACAGAATTCCCACCATTCGTGTAATCATACAAGTAGAAAATATTTAACTTTCAGCCAAAAGTCTGCATGTGTGGTAGGGCTTTGCTGCTTCTTGTGTGAAGCGTGCTGGGTGGAGCGGCGAGCTGGCCAGCTCTGGAAGACAAAGTCAGGTGCAGAGGAGAGTCCTCTGGACTGATAAACACCTGGAGTGAAAACTAATTCTGCTCTGTTCCAGAACAGTTTACTGATGAGAGGACAGCTCAGAGATTACATTTTAACTTGTAGAATAAAGGGGTTTATTTTTCTTTCACTCCTCTTTATCAACCTGACTGCAGCAGTGATTTGGTGACCTTATTTTACAAAAGCACGGAGAAGAGGGGGAATAAGAAGAAAGGAAACCAGAGTCTCTGGTGAATTCTGAGCTCATTGAGAGGCCCAACTTTCTGTACAAAAGCTGTGTGTTGCGAGGCTTTGCAGAGCGCTGTACAGGGATAGTTAAAACCCACTTAAGTAGAGGGAGATCATGCAAACTCCGAACAGAAAAGCCATGCTTTGTCAACATGGACACATTACAACTTTGAGCCAATGATGAAAACTCAGAGGATCACCAAAGTTATTGCATTTCATCCTGAGGGGAACATGAACGTCTCAAACTACACTGCAATCCATTCAATACACAATTCACAAAAGAGAAGCAAATGGTGAGAGACTTAAATGGTTCTCTTCCTGTCCATCCAGTTTCTTTTACAATTAAAAACAGGCCATCAAAATATGTTAAACACTGTCAGTGGTCTCGTAATGCAGTAATGTTATTTAATGGAACACATGCACAAAAATGGGTTCAAACCTTGAATAGAGGCCTACAGAGTTTGATCACGTTCACATTAGTGTCTGTTTTGAAGTAGCACTTAATGAGATCCTTGGAGGGTGAAGCAATCTCATAAAAACTTTGCAAAGTCTCAGATAGTTCATTTTCTGAATTTTGAGGAGTGAAAACACAACAAGGCCATTTAATGGTCAGATAGATATGAATGAGTAAGTGACTGAAGCACAGGTTGAATGTTAATATCATGAAGTGAGAGTTTACATATTCATTCATGTATGATGATTATGTGATTTGCCTTTTTTATTACTGTAAATTAAGTTAATTTTAGATACATTATTTTTATTTTTTGTTAACATTAATGGATGATGAAGCTAATGTAACATATATAACTCTTAGTGGATATGTGGAAGTGCAAAAGTACAGATATCTGTATTTTCTGATAATGTTCACAGTGTACATTCTTATACTCTGCTGTAATTTCACCATCGTGTGCCTCATTTGGATGCACAAAAACCTCCATGAGCCTATGTACGTTTTCATTGCAGCGTTGCTACTAAACTCTGTTGCTTTCAGCACTGCTATGTACCCAAAGCTTCTGATTGACCTATTATCTGAAGAACAGATCATATCATATTCAGCCTGTCTCTTTCAATTTTTTCTATATTACGCCTTAAGTGGTTCAGAGTTCTTACTGCTGTCAGCCATGGCCTATGACAGGTATGTGTCTATATGTAAACCTCTACAATATCCAACTATCATGAGAAAAACAACCATCAGTATTTTCTTGGTTCTAGCCTGGCTTCTGCCTGCTTGTCAAACTTCAGTCCCAGTAATACTGAGTGCTGATATGAAACTCTGTTATTCAACTTTAAAAGGGATTTTTTGTAATAATTCATTTTACAATCTGAACTGTGTGAGTTCAAGAGCACGATCTATATTTGGTGTTTTTGCTCTGTTAGATGTTGGACTTTTCCCTTTTCTCTTCATACTTTTTACATACACCAGGATACTTATAATATCTTACCAAAGTAATAGAAATGTCAGGAAAAAAGCTGCACAGACCTGTTTACCCCACCTGTTAGTCTTAATCAGCTTTTCCTGTTTGTGTGCATATGATATCATCATAGTTCGAATGGAATCTGATTTTCCAAAAACTGTGCGTTTTATAATGACTTTACAAGCAGTTTTGTATCATCCTCTCTTCAATCCAATTATATACGGACTGAAAATGAAAGAAATTAACAAACATCTGAAGAGGTTGTTCTGTCAAGCCAAAGTCATCTGATGTATCAAAAGTTATGCTACAATAAGAGTGATGATAGTGATGCTAATGTGCAGTTGTTATTTTGTAATAATAATACAGAGATGTGAATGTTTGACATGAGGAGTCCTTTCCTTCAATAACAAAGCTCTTTATGATTTGACGGGAACAGTAAAGAGCGCCTTCAGTTTGAAGCATGTAGTGATGGAATCAATTTGCTGCAGTTATTGAACAGTATGTTTTTTGTGAATGTCAACTGCAGCTTTGTTCATCAGCCACTGTCAGTCTAACCATCTGAAGAGAAAGAGCATGTCACTGTGAACGACCTCTCACAAAATGTCTCCCAAGTTTTTATGTATTGAGGGTTTTGAGGCTTTTAACATGTTAGGTTGGAAGATCCAGTCTGGGTTTGTGACTGTGCTAATGTATCCAGCCCTCTGAGACCATTTATGCGATACCTGGCTATTCAAATGTAATACTGGGCTGATACTGTTCATGTGTTTCAGCCATAGGAATTGTGGCAAGAAAGGGATAAAGATTGGTTTGTTAAAACTCCAAATCTCAGGGATCTGGGTCCAATCATAGACATTGCATGACTGCATGATGTCTCTGTGGACACCCAAGGCAAAACTGAACTGTTCCATGGTCAAACTTTTCAAGGTGAATGGTCGCCTGTACTGTTGATAGCATGTGATAAAAGGAGGTGGTTGGGTGCTGTTTAGCTCAGTTGGTAGAGCGGGCGTCCCATATACAGTGGCTTTGTCCTCAGTGCGACAGTCTGGGGCCCTTTGCCGTGTTTCACTCCCCCTCTCATCCACTTTTCCAGTCATCTCTTCAGCTGTACTTAAATTATGGCTTTAATTTTTTTTTTTTTATTCAATACTTGGTATTAAAAAAAAACTTAAAAGCAGGTGGTGATGACCAGAAAGTACAAAAGTACTGGATAAATGTATTTGGAGCCCACCAATAACTGATATTCAGAACTGATGCGCATTTACAGTAAGCATGAACATTTTAGTGACAAAATGTGGAATTTGAGATACCACGGGGCACTCTGAGGTGTGAAGGCAGATGCGGTGCTGGCTGCTATAAGTTTTCTTCAAGATTTGATGGAGTTACGGCGGCAATAGAAAATATGAAGAGGGAGATAAATGACTGAGAACACAGAGAACACTAATAATGACGTTTCTCAACTACAAGGACAAGCAGGCAGTTATGGCAGCTGCAAGGGCTAAAAGGGACATCTGCTACAAGGAGCAGCAAGTACGGTTTTACTCTGACTTGGTTACGGAAATACGCCAGCCAAGGCAGAATTTCGACCCAATCCGCCAGGAGCTGCACAACTAGGGGAGCCGACACAGAGTGATTCACCCCACCTACCCTCAGGCAGACGATATAGAGTCCCTCACTGTAAACTCAACCGTTTTAAGAATTCATTTGTTCCAACCTCCATCAAATTCCTAAATAATGCTGCTTGAGGCCGATATTTGTGCAGTAATTTTGAGAGTGCTTTGATTATTTATCATGGTAATCTTTTAGCATGTATTACTTATGTATAGTGTATGTATGTGTTATGTTATGGGATATGTGCAACACTGTTATGTTTCCCTGAACGAGACAATAAAGTATATCGTATCCTACCAGACTCCTGGTGACACAGTGAGTCTGCGGTTCGCACAGGTGGAGTCTCATCATCACATCGATGATCTCACGTGAAAGCCTCTAAAACAGCAGCAGCATGTCAACACGGAAGAACGACACTTACAGCACAGGTGCGCAAGCGAGCTCAGCCGGTTTTGATATGATACGTAACTGACTTATGTGGTAGGATTTAGTTTGGTAAAGTTGGAAACAGATTCGAACTTCCGGATCAATAACTCATAAGCAAAACATTGTTAAAACACAAACGGCGACTCTTTCCTACCGTAGTAAGGAAGACAATGAGCTACATTTGTATTTTCATCAAAGTGAGCGCTCCTCCAGGCTGGACATTAACTCTGGTCTGTATGGTCAGCCGTCTGTGAGACGAGGGCGCAGGGACCGTCTACAAAGTGCAACCCCAAAAAAGAGATACTACAAAAAATATTCAATAACTTCACTATTATTCAGAGTGTAGTGTCACCAAAACCACCTACCCTGAACCCTACTTTGAAAAAAAATGTTTTCTAATGTAACATTAACTTTATATTGGTATTAAAAATGTTTTAATACATAATCCATGTCTTCATGTCTCATTATAAATTAGGATGTTATGGTATTAGTCTGAAAGGTAAATCATTGAATTTTACTCAGTGGCCTTTGTGCCCCTAAAAAAAAAGAAAAGTGAAGGCCAAATGGCCTCGCCCCTAAAATGAAGAAATTCCTACCCTGGCCGATACCAATACAAATATTTGGTGATTTAAAAAAACTTTCATTGAACCCTTAAGTGCTGCAGCTTTGCTTGAACTAATACCTGAAAACAAACCTCTACACTGCAACAGAACAGTCTTGTACTTTGTGCGTCAAACCTACTCATGTAGAACAGTGTATACAACAATAATCCTCATTCACAAACAGGTCTTAAGCAACAACATTATCAGTCCATGAGGTGCGACAGTCTCTCTGATGCCATGAGTAGTCTGTTCACAGTCCACGACAGTCCACACAGATATCCAAGACTACTCATATTCATGAAGATAAGGAGGAGGACTTCTATTGTGTTGAGAAGGATATCTCGGAGGTGGTGTGTCCTCGGCAGTCACGTCGCTGCTATCGTCAGAGTCTGGTGGAGTGCTCTGAAGCACAGCAGGGATCTTCTTGAAGAAAGATGAGTTTCTTGTGATGGAGTGTCCATCTTTTGTTGCGGTGATCATTGAGCCTTTGATCCTTGATATTTTGTATGGTTCAGCATTGTAGGGTGTGGTGAGCTTGTTATGCTTGGGCTGACGGTGAAGCACTGTGTCTCCTTGGCTGAAAGTGCTTGGTGTGGCATGACGACGAGTGTCAGCATAGGCTTTCATCTTGCTTTTGGCAGCATGATCCTTTGCTCTGATCGTGTGATCTGAACTGCTGATAGTGGTTGTGGCTATAGGAATTTTTGTGTTGATCTGTCACTGGAACAACAGTTCTGCTGGCGAGGCATCTGTAGTGCTGTGTGTCTCTAAGGAAGGTGTTGAGATGTGTTGAGACAAGGTGTTCCATGGGATATTCAGCGTTCCTGCAGCACGGATGCTCTTGCCAAGTGTGCACATCAAATGTTCTGCAGTGGCATTGGCCTGAAGCCACTGCGGCGTGATCTTGCAATGGTGAAACCCTAGATATGTTGCAAACTGGGCAAACTGGTCGCTGCTAAAAGGAGGGCCGTTATCTGTCTTAAGGACCCTGGGAATCCCAAATGTGGAAAATACTTTGTCCATGACTGGTATGACTGTGTTAGCAGAAGTTGACTTAACAGCTTCGACTATAGGGTATCGTGTGTATTCATCTATAACAACCGGCAGATACTCTCCAGTGGGGAGAGGTCCATAAAAGTCTGCACTTGTGCTATGCCATGGAGCTTCAGGCAACTCAGACATCTGTAATGGCTCTGAGTGAGTGACTGGTGTGTTTGCCTAGCATGTTACACAGTTCCTAACTATGGCTTCTGCTTGCTGGTCTATGTTTGGAAACCAAACTTTTGCCCTGAGGAGTGTTTTTGTCTTGACAATACCTTGATGTCCCACGTGTGCAAGCTGCAGAACTCTGTTTTGTAGGGTCGAGGGGATGACAATTCTTGTGTTTCTCAGAATGATGTCATCAGTGGGGGACACTGTTAGTTCACTGCTGATTTGTTTGAACTGCTTCAGAATGGTAATGTGTTGTGTGTCGTTTGTGATCTTGTGCCATGTGTTGTTTCTTATGTGTGCACTGACCTTTTGTAAGACTGGGTCTTTCAGAGTCTCTTCTTTAATCTCTGTGAGGGTCATCGCTTTGGGTGTAGCATGATGTGATGCGAAGTTGATGTACTCCTCTGCTACTTTTGTTGCCCGTGTGCTGTCGTTAGTTTGTGTGAGCACAGGATGACGGGAGATGTAGTCGGCTGGATTATGAGCTCCTTTTCTGTACTCCACTCTGAAGTTGTATGGCTGAAGCCTCAGTCCCCATCGTTCGATTCTGGCGGGTGGTTTGGATCTGGGATTGTTCCAGATGGTTTCAAGGGCTTTGTGGTCAGTCACTAGTGTGAATGGATGTCCATAGATTTATAGGTGGTAATGTTCACAGCCCCACACAACAGCTAGCGCTTCCCTCTCTGTTTGTGAATAGCGTTTTTCCACGTCACTGAGAGCACGGCTTGCATATGCTATGGTGCGTCTCTCTCCCTTTACCTTTTGATAAAGGATCGCTCCTAGCCCTACGGGGCTGGCGTCCACAATCAGCTCTGTTTCTTTATTTGGATCAAAATATGACATGGTGGTGTCACTGGTGAGGCCGTCCTTGATGGCTCTAAGTGCTGCTGCTTGGTCTGGACCCCACTCCAACTGTGCGTCTTTCCTCGTGAGTGTGCGCAGTGGAGCAGAGATGGAGGCAAAGTCTTTTATGAATCGAGAGCAGTAGTTGGCCATTCCAAGCAGACTCGCCAGCTGATTTCGCCAGCACCTTTTTGGGATCCGCTGAGATGCCGTCAGCATAAAAGATAAACCCAAAGAATTCAAGCCTGGACTTGTTGAATTCACATTTCTTTCTATTTAGTGTGAGGCCGCTCTCTTTGATCCTCTGGAACACTGCTCTGAGGTTGTCATCATGCTCGGACTGGGAGGTGCCATAGACGATAATGTCGTCACTCAGGTTTTTTACCCCTCTGAGGCCTTGGAGAGTCTGGCAGATTGTGTTTTGAAACACCTCCGCAGCTGATGAGATGCCAAAGTTTAAACGTTTATAGCGACTCAAACCAAGGTGAGTGGTGAATGTGGTTATATACCTGCTGTCAGGGTGGCGCTCTAGCTGGTGATACCCTGATGTCAAGTCCAGCATAGAGAACACAGTGGCTCCATTCAGTTCATGAATGACATCATCCACAGTAGGTGTGTGATGTGATGTTCACCTTCAATTGCAGTGTTGGCTTGGCGCATGTCCACACAGATTCTCACTTTGTCCGGGTCTTTTGGTTTAGGTGGCGTTACAATGGGGGATACCCATGGTGTGGGACCTGACACTGTTTCAATTATGTCATCCGCTTCTAGTTTCTGCAGTTCATCTTCCACCTTCTGTCTTACGTGGAATGGCACGCGTCTGTGTGGTTGGCATGTTGGTTGTACATCGGGGTTAATGTGGAGTTTTACCTGAAAGTCCTTCAGCTTGCCAATTCCCTCGAACAGCTCTGGGTAGCTGCTGACAAGCTCCTCTGCAACTGTCATGGTGGTTGGCATGGGTGATAGGGAGGTGACTATCTTGATCAATCCTAGCTCTGTAGATGTGTCATAGCTCAGTATGGAGAAACTGTCCCCTTGAATTACATAGAACATGCTTTGAGACTGTTTGTTTCCTTTTGTGACTTGTCCTTCAAATGCACCAACAACAGGGAGAGGGACTTTGGAGCAATAGGGAAAGATTTCTGTTGCAGTCTGTTTGAGCTGTGGGCGTGGCTCTAGTTTCTCATAACTTGTCTTGCTGATGATGTTTGCTGTAGGTCTGGCGTCTACCAAGACTGACACACTCAGGTTGTTCAGTTTGATGTTAGTCTGTGGCAGCCTTGTGGTCTTTGTGTTTACTACAAACACATATTCATCATCACTGCTAGATGACGCTGCTTTGTTGCCGTCATTGGGTGCAGTGCTGGTTACATGGTGTACTCTCTGATGTGTGTACTGTTGCTTGCTGTTGTCCTTGTACTGTTTTGTGTCCTTGTTTCTGCGCGTCGAGCGGCATTGCTTTGCAAAATGGTTTTGTTTACCACATGCTCTACACGTTTTGCCTTTTGCTGGGCAGTCTGCTTCATGTGGGTATCTGCCTCCACAGTTCCTGCACTGGTTGTTTGGCTTGCTTCTTATTGTGTTTTTGTTTCCAGCCGGGTGCTTGTTCTGAGCTTTCTGATGTACTACATTCACAGTAGCAGCTGCATCTTGCTCCATCCCTGTAGCTTGTATCTCAGAAAGTTCTAGAGTTCTCCCATGGTCTAAAAGTCTGTTTAATGTCATGGGCTCTCTCAATGCTTTCCTGCGCAGTCTGGATGACGTGCAGCTTTGTATCAGTTGTGCTTTAATTTCAGAGTCTGTATCAGTAAACTCACAGTTCTTCGCAAGCATGCGTAGTCTGGTGTGGTAACTATCCAGATCTTCCCCTGGTTGCTGTACTGCTTTTCTGAATATGTAGACTTGATATTGCACGTTCTTTTTAGGTGAAAAATAGTCCATGAGCTTCTGTTTCGTGTCTGCATACTTGTCGGTTGCTGCCGCCATGGTGTCATAAATGTCGTGCACTCGTTCTCCTGCTAAGTGCAGCATCAATGCTTTTAGCCTAGCCCAGTTATGTTCATTGCAGTGGTGTAATTTTCAAACCTCTGCATCCATTTTGTCCAGCGAGGCCCGATGGAGCTGGGATCACTCTCAGTATCGAACAGGGGGACAGCGACACTGCTCGTGAGCGTCGTGACGGTGTTGTTCTGAGTTAGCTCTGTGTTCTTAGCTTAGCAGCTCACTCGGTGTGTTGTTCTTCCCTCTTTTTTTGTTATTGAGTCCGACTGACATCCTTGTCGTGCGGGTTACATCCCATCCTTGTCGCCAGTGTAATGTCTCTGGGTCTCATAATAAATAAAGAAGAACACTTCGCTTTTTGGATGTATCGACTGTTCTCTTTACTGCCAGCATTTGTATACAACCACCGCTTCCTGTTCACGTATCCTATATCTCCTTCACGTCCTGGATTATCTATATTATCCAACAGGGGGCGCCACATGAACACAACACTGTCATAGACCACAGCTCTCCTGGATCTGCTGTCGACATTACAAAGTCATGAATAAAATAAAGGAAATGGACTCCAAAATAGTGCTTCTACAAGAAACACATCTCTTTGAAAAGGATAGTCTTGGGATACGGAGGAGATTGGAGGGTGGTGTATATAGAGCATCATTCTCATCCCACGCCAGAGGAGTTATGACCCTCATTCATAAAACTGTCCCATTTCAAGTGAAAAATGTAATTCAAGACACATTTGGAAGGTATTTAATCATCCAGGGCTCTCTATTATCAGAAAACTTAAACTTGGTAAATTTGTATGGCCCTAATACAGATGATCCTAGTTATTATGTGAATCTGTTCCTTACTCTCTCAACATTTGCAGGACATTATGTAATAGCAGGGGGTTTTAACTGTACTTTGGATCCAAGTATGGACAGATCCACAGCAGTAGATCAATCTCACAATAGGTGTAGAGCAGTTATTCATCGCTTTATTAACGAATACAGCCTTGTTAGATATTTGGAGAGAATTGAGACCACATGCCAAAACCTACTCTTGTTGTCCAAACACATTAAAGAGATAGTCTCATATTGATTATTTTAAAATTTCTTCACAACTGCAGTCCAAAATTCATGACAGCTTCTATGATAATATCGTGATCTCAGATCACGCTCCATGTTGGATAGTATATGTGGATAAAAATTTGACAAAAGACCCAGCTAGATGGCACTTTCAGCACAAATGGTTGAAAGATGAAGAATTTGTGAAATACATAGGAAAACAGAAGAGGTTTAAACATAACACTAGGCAAGGCAAGGCAAGTTTATTTGTATAGCACAATTCAGACACAAGGCAACTCAAAGTGCTTTACAGGCACACACAAATTACATTAAAAGACATCAAAATTTAATTTAAAAGACATTAAAAATTGCATTAAAAAACATTAAAAATAGCATTTTTGAAACCAGTAAAAACATCAAGAAACAAACACCAAAACAAGTAGGCTAAAATAGAAAAGCTTTAAAAGAAACAAGACTGTAGAGTCGGAGTCATAATGCAGTTCAAAGACTTGAATTGCTTCAGTTAAAAGCAGTGGCAAAAAGAAATGTTTTAAGTCTTGATTTAAAAGAGGTAAGTGTTGGAGCAGACCTGCAATTTTCAGGGAGTTTGTTTCAAATATGTGGCGCATAGTAACTGAAAGCTGCTTCTCCATGTTTACTTCTGACTCTGGGGACTGAAAGCAGACCGGTACCTGACGATCTCAGAGGTCTGGATGGTTCATAACGCGGCAGCAGATCAGAAATGTATTTTGGCCCGAAACCATTCAATGCTTTATAAACCAACAACAGGATTTTGAAATATATTCTTTGATAGACAGGAAGCCAGTATAAAGATCTGAGAACTGGAGTGATGTGATCTACTTTTTTGGTTCTTGTTAGGACTCGAGCAGCAGCGTTCTGAATCAGCTGCAGCTGTCTGATGGCGTTTTTATGGAGTCCTGTAAGGACACCATTACAGTAGTCGAGTCTGCTGAAGATAAATGCGTGAACAAGTTTCTCCAAATCCTGCCGAGACATAAGCCCTCTTATCCTGGATATATTCTTTTCTTTTTTTTTAAAGATTTTTTAAAGATTTTTCCTGGCATAGACACCCTTATTAAGCAGTAAACAGATAGGAAATATGGGAGAGAGAGGGGGATGTGACATGCAGCAAAGGACCCCCGGCCGGAACCGAACCGGGGTCGGCTGCGTATGTGGCATGCGCTCTAACCACTCGACCACCTGCGCGCCCATCCTGGATATATTCTTAAGGTGATAGTAGGCTGACTTTGTAACTGTCTTAATATGGCTGCTGAAATTCATGTCTGAGTCCATAATTACACCGAGGTTTCTGACTTGGTCTGTAGTTTTCAACATTACAGACTGAAGCTGAGCAGAGACTTTAAGTCGTTCTTCCTCGGATCCAAAAACAATTATTTCAGTCTTGTCTTTGTTTAACTGAAGAAAACTCTGACACATCCGATCATTGATTTGTTCAATGCATCTACTCAGGGTATGTATGGGATTATAGTCCCCTGGTGATATGGTTATATACATTTGTGTGTCATCTGCATAACTATGGTAGCAAATGTAATTGTTTTCCATTATCTGAGCTAGAGGGAGCATGTAAATGTTGAATAGTAGAGGCCCCAGAATGGAGCCCTGGGGTACTCCGCTTGTCATTTTCATCCGTTCAGATGTGTAATCACCAATAGACACAAAGTAATCTCACTCATTTAGATAAGATTTAAACCACTTTAGTGTTGTACCAGAGAGTCCAACCCAGTTTTCCAGTTGGTCCAGTAGTATATTATGGTAGACTGTGTCAAACGCAGCACTGAGATCCAGTAATACTAAGACTGAGATTTTTCCACTGTCTGTGTTTGAATGAATGTCGTTGAGGACCTTAACAAGAGCCGTCTCAGTGCTGTGATGTGGTCGAAATCCTGATTGGAAAACATCAAAACAGCCATTTATTACTACACAAACTTCTACTTGTATAAAATGTGAAGCATTTAAAGGTTTCCTAAGAGGACATATTATCAGTTATACAGGCTCAAAATCAACCTAACCTTAAAGGGATATTCTGTCTTAAATTTAATCCATGGTCTAACACACAGTGACACCGAGTAAGACCCCCCCTCGAGAGATCAAGTTTTCCGACCGCTAGCTTATGTACTTTTATCAACCTCAGAAAAGACCGCACGATAACAATACACTGCAGTTTATGCCTCCACCAAGAAACCGCCATCAAAAAGCCACTCATAGCCACAAATAATGCTCAGAACAGCACCAAACTTCAGCAACAGTACAAATAGGGTCCCAGCACAGGCATCAAACATCTGCTAGCTTTGCCAGATTTCTATTGAAAAGACAACACAACTCACCACTCTCCTGCAGCAGCTTGCTCATTGTGGGGAAGCTTGGTGATGTTGATGGGTGTCTTTAGGTGGTGGCTTAGTCATGGTGTGTGTTTGGTGGGGTTATGGGGGCAGGTTGATCTGGCGTGGGCGCCGCCGCAGAACGAACAAGTGTAGAGGAATCAGCAGCTGGAGAGATTGCAACCAGGGTTGTTAAAATTGTTGCATACCGTCCTGCTGCCCTGAAAGAGTACTGGTCTCCCTTTTTGGTTGATGCTGCGTGGGAAGGTGCCGTGGGTTGATGGTAACGAGTTGGCGGGTGGGGCGAGAGCAGGCTTGAGGGTGATGGCAGGAGGCAGGGCGGCATGTGGTGGTCGGCTTAACAGAGGGGGTGTGTGGTCGGGGCTCGCCGCAAATACTCTGCAGTAGAGCTCGGAGTTCAAGGCTCCCCAGTATGTGCCCTGGTTGAACTGATGGAGGCGGACTGCGGCTTGGGAGACGAACAGGATGTGGTAGGTGTAGAAACCTGTGCCACCGAACCGTCAGGGATGACTGAACAAAGTGTGTCTCGGTAGAGGGAGAAAGCGAAGGTGAACTCAACTGGAGTGAGATCACGGGAACATGGCAGTGGGGGGTGCTTTAGCTGGGCTGTATTGGAGGGTGTGGGGAGCTCCCTGGGGGTGGCGGAGGGGCATTTGGATGACTGGAACAATTGTGCGAGGTCAGTGTAGGTATCTTATATGATCTGCTGCCTGAGGGAGGTTGAAATGGGTGAGGGACATGAGGCTGGAGCGGGACGGGTTGGAGGAGTACTGGACGCCAAGGTGAAGTTGCCGGAGGTTGGTGGGGTGATGATAGGTGGAGTGGCTGGGCTGGTGGTAGAGGGCTCTGTAGGAACAGAAAAAAACAGGTGGGTGTTGGGAGAAGGGGGGAAGGGAAGGGGAGTCTCGGGCTGGTGGCTCTGTGGCCGCAGGTTGGTCGCCGGGAAGCTGGTTGGTTGGAAGTGCGGTACCTGGGAGACCGGCTATCACCTGTACGGCAACGTGGATGGCTGCGGCCCCTGTGTGAATGGGGTGGCGTTGGCGGTGGCCGACTGGAATAGACACAGAATAGTGGACGATTTGCTGCTGGAGGAGATGGATAGCGGAGCGCAGGCTTCGCAGGTGATGGGATCAGGGCGGTGGAGGTGGTTGAGTTGATTAGGCTCAGGTGGTTAGATTGATGAGGTGCAGGTGGTTAGGTTGATGAGATGCAGGTGATTTGATTGGCTGGACCTGGGTGGCAGGTCAGCGAGAGGACTGGTGAGTTCCTGAAACTTAGTTATAATAACTCCATTATTAAGTACAAAAAGAAAGAGGAAAATATTCAAAAGCGAGCGACAGCTGCTGAAACAGGCTGCCACTCACATAGCACCATCTTAGGGGTTAGTGTTAGCATAAAAACAAAAACATAACACTCAGAACAGGAATGCTCCTCCTGTTAAAGTGAAACTCTCGCCAAAATGCAACCTAGGCTTTTTTTTTTTAATGTATATGGGTCAAACCCTCGTGTAAAAGCATAATTACGATGAAAGAGGTACTTTTAAGATTGCCCGTATTTTCGTTTTCGTCTCAAACTCTTTTTCAATGGGAGTGCATGGGGCACTTTTATGCTAGCATCAAAATCACTCCTAAAGCTTAGTTCCATATAAATGCACAGATAATTAGTTGTTTTGTCGTTAGCGAAAAACAATATTGACCTTGAAGTTGAAAAAGGAGCCTCATATAAGAAACAATACTAAAATCAAAAGCCAGAAAAGTCACATGAGATATCGCGTGGATAGTTGTTGCCGGAAGACAGTAGTTCCACCTTAACTCTCCTCCATGTTACGTTGCATTCCGAGAACGACACTTCTCGGCTGCCATGATGACTAAGAACGGAACAAGCTACTGCTAAGGTGAGTTGTTCAAAAACTTTATTTTTAGTAAACTCTGTGAACACAAACAATGTTCTCAATGCTCGTGTTCATGTGTAGAGACCCTGGTGATACTACGAGCAAAGTTTCATGTTGTGTCGAGCCTTCTTAGTGTTTTAAAAATAGAGATTTTGATGCTATCGTGAAAGTGCCTCTTTCATCGTAATTATGCTTTTACACGAAGGTTTGACTCATATACATTCACAAAAAAAGCCTAGGTTGCTTTTTGGCGAGAGTTTCAATTTAACAGTGCTTGTTATTTAGTCATTTAATGAGATCCACTGAGGCAGACGAAGTCTCATAAAATCTCAGCAGTGACTCAAACTGGTTACTGTTGATTCTGGAGATTAACTAAATGCAGTTGCTGGTCAGGTATCTGTGAATGAATGACACAATCCAATGTTGCTCTATATTAATGCAATCTCTGGTAAGAATCATAAGACTTTTCTTGGTTCATTCATTTGTTATCTTTCTGTCTTGTTTATTAATGGTTAAATTTGTGACATTCTCCATGGATGATGGATTAAATGTAACATATATAACTCTTGATGGCTATGTGGAACTAAACAAATACAGATATCTTTATTTTGTGATTATGTTAACAGCATATATTTTAATAATCTGCAGTAACTCTATAATTGTGTATCTGATCTGGAGGCACCAAAACCTCCATGAGCCCATGTACATTTTCATTGCAGCTCTGTCAGTCAACTCTGTTCTTTTCAGCACTGCTATCTACCCAAAGCTTCTGATTGACTCTTTATCTGAGAAACAGATCATATCACATGGAGCATGTTTCTTTCAGTGGTTTGTATTTTACTCTTCAGGTGGTTCAGATTTCTTAGTGTTGGCAGCCATGGCCTATGACAGGTATGTGTCTATATGTAAACCGCTGCAATATGCAACCATAATGAGGACAACAACTGTGAATATTTGCCTTGGTTTGGCTTGGCTTCTGCCTGCTTGTCAGGTTGCAGGTGGTGTTGCAATGATTGCTAACAGACAAATCTGTAACTTTTCTTTGGAAGGAATAATTTGCAACAGTTTGGTTCAAAAACTTATTTGTGTGAGCTCAAGAGTGATATATGTGTATGGTATGATTGGAATGTTCACTATAGGATTCTTCCCTGTGTTTTTTATACTTTTCACATACACCAAAATATTTATAGTATCCTCTCGAAGTTGCAGAGAAGTCAGGAGAAAAGCTGCACAAACCTGTTTACCACACCTGATAGTTTTGATAAACTTTTCTTGTCTGTTTGCATTTGATATGATTATAGCTCGACTGGAATACAATTTTCCAAAAGTTGTGCGTTTAATAGTGACCCTTCAAATGATTTTGTTTAGTCCTCTCTTTAATCCAATCATATATGGAATGAAAATGAAAGAAATTTCCAAACACCTAAAGAGGTTGTTCTGTTCAGTAAAACAGACTTAACCTGTCGAACTTTTCATGTATTCATTGCTTTTATGGCATTTATGTAAAGATAGAGTTTTTTATACCCAGTTATCCTGGAAAGGGTTGTGGGCAGCAATTATTTGAAAATCAAACTCATAATTTTTCATTCCATATCAAGTTATCACAAGTTCCATTTACCTTTTTTTCCTGCTTTGTCGAACAGTTTGAAATTTGAACCCTGTTACTCATATCCTGTCAGTGCACTAATGTAGGTTATAATGGTGACAGAATGACACATCAACATTGTATATATACACAACATGTCAGCAACATGAAATGCCTAATCTAAACTTTTTGACATTAACAATATTCTTGTCTGATTCTTGCTTGTTTTTCACATTTGTATTATTCATGTTGTACTTTGATGATTACATCTGATTTGTCATGAGCGTGTGGAGAGAGGATTATCAGCAGTTATCCGTCATGTCTCATGCTTTTGTTTTTCTTTTCTTTAAGTTCTGTTTCCTGTTTTATTTTACGCTTCTCTCGTTTCAGATCCCTTTCTGCCCCAGTCTGTTTTCCCGCAGTGTGATTGTCCAGACAATCACAGTCACAAATGATGCGTTCCACCTGTCTCATTATCCCCATTTAATTAGCCTGCATGCTGCCTCTCTTCTGTGTCAGTTCGTCTTTTACTCTTGTAGCAAACTTTCCAGCATTTCTCTGAGTGATAGCCATGCAAGTGTTTTTGATTCTGACTTTTGCCTCTGCCTGATCCCTTCTGGTCTCGTTGGCTTCGCTAACTGATCTCTGAGTCGTGCATTTGTGTTGTAATCTAGTGTGTCAGACCTTGTCAGTTATTAGCCAAGTGTGAATTGATTGGGATGAGGGTCAACACTTCCAAGTCTGTTTCATCTGGGGTGGGAGTGAGTTGTTGTTCTAAGTAAAGGAGTTCAAGTATCTCAGAGTCTTTTTCACCAGTGAGGAAAAAATGGAGTGTGGGGATGACAGATGGATTGGTGCAGCATCAGCAGTATTGCAGGTGCTCTGTTCCACTGTGCCTGTGTAGAGGGTGCTGAGCCTGAAGCCAAAGCTTTTAATTTCCTAGTCGATCAATAGTCGGGTGCAAAAGTCGGAGACCACTTTTCAAAACACTTCTAATTTCATTGGTTTGAATGTTACAATATTGATTTCATTACCAATGATGATGTAAGAAAAAAGCAAGAGCAACAACTTGAGTAAACAGCTGAAACTTTGTCAAATTTACCTGAATTACATAACATCTTACAATATCGTATGTCCCCCTTCAGCTGCAACGACAGTATGCACTGACATGTTTTCCAGTATGATCTGTTCTACAAAGCTTCTTGTGATGTCAGAAACTATTTGGCTTTCTTACTGGCAGATTCCAGATGGCATGTCTGCGTTGGATTGAGGGTTGAGGAACATTCATATTTTAACCGCTACCAGTTACAATATTGGTGACAAACAGAAACTTATTTTGGTACTTTACTCCATCTGAAATGGTTCATGGTTAATGGACTTGCATTTCCATAGCTCCTTTCCAATCTATTGAACACTCAAGGGGCTTTACAACACTTGTCGTATTAACTCATTCACACACATATTCATACACCGATGGCAGAGGGTACCACGCAAGAAGCTAACGTGCTCATCAGGAAGAATTTGGGGTTCAGTGTCTTGCTGGAGGGTACTTCATGCATTCGGGGGTTCCAAGGAATTGAACCAGCCACTTTCCGATGACTGGATGACCTACTCTACCTACCAAGCTACAGCCGCAACATACATGTACATCCTGATGTTTTATATTATATTTATTTTAATGCACTAGATTGATGAGCAGGAACAGCTAACTATCGGTTTACTTGAAAAAGTATTTTATTTTACAGATGCCCTCTCCTGGCACTCCATTATTGGTGGCTGTAACTGAAACAAATTGGGAATTTTGAGCTTGTGTTTTGACGTCTTTAGCTTGCTGTAGCACCTCAGTGTTACAGTGCTACAGCAGCAGATTTAGTTTATTATGTGAAGTCAGCATTTATAATTTTGGTTTCCAAAGCATATTAAATACTGTATATGCCTATAAATATGAGCACACAACGTTTTATGTCAAGTATGTGAATTGAAACATATCATTTGTAAACATAATTTTATGGCTGTAGCGATGCTAGCCTCTGTTAGTGCGTTGATAAGATTTCCAATTATGTATTAGCATCAAGCTAACAGGCTGAGCACTTGTTATATAGAATCAGTTTCACTAGCAAGGACCACACCGTCAACGAGATGCGTTTAAGGATTTATTAGTGACAAAGGAAAACGAAGTGTCGAAGATCTTGGTTCTTTTGAGTTCTTCGAGTGCGTTGTGGGGATTCTTGTAGAGAATCCGCCGCCGCTCCCGGGCAGCGACGGACCCCCTCATGGATCTACGAAGGAGAGGAGAGAAAGAAGAAACAGGGAGAGATGAATGGGGTGGGGGGGAGGGGCGCAGAATACGAGAGCGAAGCAGAGGAGAGGGTCAGGTGGTTATTTATAGAAATGCAGAAGTTGGCGCTGTTGAGGTGTGGTCCTGCTCCTGAAACTTCGCCAATTAAGCTTCAATTCGGGAATCAAATGATGTATAGCTTAATATTTCCACATAGACAGTATGCAGTTAACATAGTGTTGGTTTCATACCATGGTTTCAGATATTCTAATGAACATAGTGTTTAAGTAAATTTAACAGTGTTTCATTTCCTGTAATTTGGTCACAATAAAAGACCCCTGTTATTTAGTTATTTAATGCTTTTATTATAAAGCAGCATTATCGGAAATGTTTCGTTTTCACCAGCAGTAACTAAACACGACTCTAGTTGTAAAATATAGCAGATATTTGAATTACAAACAGGATGAGAGAAACTAACGAGATTAATTTAGAAGCCTCAAAAGTACTGAGAGCTGAACACAAATTTTCAAAATGTCTTTCTCTCCGGTTTCCTGCACAGACATGAGTTGAGTATTGTTTTGAAAGAGAAACAGTGCAGACATGAGATGTCACCACAGCCAACTTGGAACTGCAGCGAGCATGGCTTGGCTCTTCTCTGTAGCAGGTCCACCGTGAGCGTGACACAGCTCAACTCAGTGCAGTGTAATCAATGAGGAAAAAGCAAATCGGTGTGGCTCGGCCAAAAGTTCCCGATCTAGTTTTTGAAAAGTATTTTATAACTTCTATGTGCTGCCCCCTTAAAAACCTTGAGTCTGGCTAAGATTTGACTTGACTTAATAGCATAGTAGGACAATGAGCCCAATCACACCTCAAAGCATTGACAGAACAGAAAGACATGTAAATCAATATTAAGACCATCAAACCAACGCTGCAACAGCCCTTAATGCTAAGGGTTCAGACCTCCACAGTTTGAGGATAGTTCCTCCTCTTGGTGGGGGAGTTAATGAGATCCACTGAGGCAGACGAAGTCTCATAAAATCTCAGCAGTGACTCAAACTGGTTACTGTTGATTCTGGAGATTAACTAAATGCAGTTGCTGGTCAGGTATCTGTGAATGAATGACACAATCCGATGTTGCTCTATATTAATGCAATCTCTGGTAAGAATCATAAGACTTTTCTTGGTTCATTCATTTGTTATCTTTCTGTCTTGTTTATTAATGGTTAAATTTGTGACATTCTCCATGGATGATGGATTAAATGTAACATATATAACTCTTGATGGCTATGTGGAACTAAACAAATACAGATATCTTTATTTTGTGATTATGTTAACATCATATATTCTAATAATCTGCAGTAACTCTATAATTGTGTATCTGATCTGGATTCACCAAAACCTCCATGAGCCCATGTACATTTTCATTGCAGCTCTGTCAGTCAACTCTGTTCTTTTCAGCACTGCTATCTACCCAAAGCTTCTGATTGACTCTTTATCTGAGAAACAGATCATATCACATGGAGCATGTTTCTTTCAGTGGTTTGTATTTTACTCTTCAAGTGGTTCAGATTTCTTAGTGTTGGCAGCCATGGCCTATGACAGGTATGTGTCTATATGTAAACCGCTGCAATATGCAACCATAATGAGGACAACAACTGTGAATATTTGCCTCGGTTTGGCTTGGCTTCTGCCTGCTTGTCAGGTTGCAGGTGGTGTTGCAATGATTGCTAATAGACAAATCTGTAACTTTACTTTGAAAGGAATAATTTGCAACAGTTTGGTTCAAAAACTTATTTGTATGAGCTCAAGAGTGCTATATGTGTATGGCTTGGTTTGTTTGATGAACCTCGTACTTATCCCTGTACTTTTAATACTTTTGACATACACCAAAATATTTATAGTATCCTCTCGCAGTTGTAGAGAAGTCTGGAATACGATGTTCCAAAAACTGTGCGTTTTATAATGACTCTACAGATGATTTTGTTTAGTCCTCTCTTTAATCCAATTATATATGGATTGAAAATGAAAGAAATTTCTAAACACCTGAAGAGGTTGTTATCATCATTCAAATGGAATTAATGTGTCATTGCTTTTATACATTCATGCATGACATTTGATCTCTTTGATGCTTGGATAGTATTCTGTAAATATGTATGGCAAGTTTTTTTCTCCCTATGACTTTAAATGGATTGTGCAGGGTTGTGTAGTGCAGTTACATGAAAATAAAACTAAATACATAATTTTTATTCTATATCAAGTCATCGCAAGCTTAATAGAAGCCTATTACCTATAACCTGACAGTGTACCAATGTACTTCACAACAATCATTATGTGAACCCATCGACATTTTGTTTCTGTGTTTGTTATTAACCATGTCATGTCCATGGCAAACTTTTATTTTTGAATAAAAATGAAATGGGCCCACATTTATATTCCGTCAAATGAGAATTTCATTAATGTGCATGATTAGTCAGCTATCACTGAGTTCTGGAAATATGCAAGTTACATCTTGAAATGGCTTGGTTTATTGCATTTACAGTAGATGATGTCATCCTGTTCGTTGTGTCTAGACAAATTATTAAGCTTAGTTCCTCAGCTCAATACACGTATTTCATAATTTCAAACTGTCTGAATTAATTTCATGAATTTAATAGAAGTTCTGACATGGATTTTTTCGAACTGACCTGGTGAGTTAGCACAGAATGACCCCTTTGGTCACTCTTGGGGATACTACATAGACTTGAATTAATTTCCTGGACACTTGCCCGAATCTTAACCAACACCAGTGTTGGGTCAGATACTTCCAAAATGTAATGCACTGCATATTGCTAGTTACTTTCACTTGCAGGTAATGTTACTTTATTATTTCACCATCTGTGTAAAGTAATGTTTTACTGATTACATAACTTTTGTGTACATACATAGTATGTGTAATCTCAAAAGAACAAACTATACACGACATGATCCTCCTGCTAAATGTTGCACTTCTCCCTGGCTCTTCATACTATTCCCATACAACAGGATTACAGGGCAGAGACAAAAATGTCACTGAGCTTGTGGAACAGATTTGCACATTCCAAGTCAAACTGGACCTTTTCGCGACAGACTTGAGCACTGGCAGAATGCTGAATTTTCCGACACTACACGAAAGCATAGAGAATAGTACTGGCCACCACAGACTCATAAAACTACTTGAGCGTGTTGTGTATATAACAAATATTCTTGAGAAAGTCTTGAAGCCAGGTAGAATTTTTGATCTACTTGTTGACTAAATAATATGAGTGAATCTTCACTTGCCTCACGATTCGATTACGATTCAGCTGTCAACAATTCCAATGTAAAACTATTCTCGATGCCTCTCGATGCATCTCAGTGTGTGGCATCCTCAATGATATTTATTACTGCACATGGCTACTTTTCTTTTTTATTCAGAAAGTCCTTCCAATAATCAGACTACAAAGTAAAAGCTGCATCTTTTCAGTACATAATTACAAAGCCAAAGCATTTATCTATCTGCAGTGCCCTACACAATCGCTGTTATCTACAATAATATTGGTTTTACGTGGCAGTTTTAAGATAAGGTATTTATTGACTCTGCTCCACCTCTTTCAGAGTTGAACGGCTAAGTTGACAGTGCCTCCTCAGATATTGAATGATTAGCTGGGCTTTCTGTAACAGTTATTATTCATGGCTGCAGGGTTAGGGTAAGGTCCAGGGGTAGACTATTGACCCAATGGGGGCCGGTCCGTCCGCTATTTTTTTTGTTTTTTTTCTTCTCTAAATTCCCTCCTATCGGGCCGGCCAATTGGCTACAGAGGGCTGGCAGTGTGTTACCAGCATCGCCACATATAATTGGTCTGTTGTTGGGTTAGGCTGTGGGCGAGCGGGACAGGCTGCTGCTGAGCCAGTAGTAACGTTAGTGAGTAGTAGTAGTAAGCATATTCGAAACTGTCGTGTCCACAACTTGAAAATGGAATAGAGGAATAAACACCCGGGTGGTGCTGAGAAACAGCGATTAAAAAGGTTGAAGTCTCTGGAGGTGGAGGCTTCTGAATGTGCGAGGTTGACGGACCTTTTTGGTGCCGGGACCACCAACCCGCCAGCAGCCACAGGTGCTGCTGCACCGGGAGACGAGGGAGGAAGACCTGATGATGAAGAGCGAGTGGAGGCAGACATGGTAAGTAACGTTAGCCTGGGGCTGGCTAGGATACATTTTTGAGACATGTCCAAAACAAAGTAAAAAACGTTTTTACATTGAATGTGATGTGACCTAACTAACTGCATACTGATGACTGCGAACATGTGACAGCATATTAGCCCAGAGTTGAAGGGCTGTGACTGTTGGTAGTTGTGGTTGATTTTGTTCAAATATGCCGAATTGTGATATTATGGGTTTTTATTGTTCAAATTATTTAGCTAAGCTAGCTAACAGATGCTAACGTCAGCGTTCTCTTGTTGCCATAGCAACAGTAAACATTCACGTGGACTGATGAGCTGTAAATAGAGATGCAGAATCAGGCTGAGATACTTTGATTTTTAGCACAAAGCACAAGTAAACCTTTAGGAAACAAGAAGTTTAATTTCCAATATTTACCATTGAATTTATTGTAATCTTTCAATTCATTTATTGTTTACTGATGTGATAACTATTTAATAGGTATAATTTGTGCTAATTTCTGTGTAAATGTGTTACTTTTACTGTAGTTTTCAAATGGCTGTGTATAGTGTTGTCTTGAGCATTTTCAGGTCACAAAGATCTGGCTTTTTTGCATTGGAAAACAGTAGTAAAGTCTCCTAATGAAAACACAACAAAGCCATTTGACTATTTTGTTCATAAATGATGGTGTCAGGCCTTTTTTTATGACACACACACTTTCATTGATATGAATACTTGGTTTTGAGGAATGACTTCTATTTTGAGCATGTGACATGCTGTTGCAGGATATCAACAAGGTTTTGCAGTTTGTACTAATTGTTTTGAGAAATGCTTCAACGCCACTGAGAAAAACTGTTTAAAAACAACATTGGGTCATATTGAATCCGTGTACCCTTCGTTCTTTGGTTTTTCCGTTTCAAAACCAAATTAAAATAACAGAAAAACAACTTTGTTTTTCTGTTATTTTGTTTTAAAACCAGAACGGAAAAACGGGAAAACAGAATAACACAAAATCACACATTTTGTAGCTGTTATTCTGTTTTAAAACAAAAACAGAATAACGTGAAAATTAAGTGTTTTGATTTTTACTGTTTTGTTATTGTGATATTTGGAAAATTCGGATTTAGGAGCGGCAGCGCAGTAATTGTAATTCATGTAATTCACACAGAAAGCTGCGCTGCCGCTCCTAAAGAGACCTGACGGTAGACGTCATGATGATGACGTCGGGGTGTTTCCTCTGCGGTTATTTATCAAAATATACACCTGCACCCGGCGTTTAAAGGTGTAACAATCCCCTTCAATTATTTATTTCAAAAAGGAAAAGTACGAACGCAAATTTAAGGGAACGGGCGGACTTTAAGAATGCCGCAAATGGACGCAGCCGGCTGACTGAAAACGCTTCACACACACCCAAATAACCAGCAGATCACTCTCTTGCCCATATAATAATGTTCACACAAATTACACAGTAACGAAAACACCTAGAGGATTGTCATTATCCGTATGTTTTATATCAGACAGAAAATCAATTTATGTCCGACCCAGACGCGCACACCAAACAAAAGAAGGGAGGCGCGTTCCAATGCAATACAAAAATTTGATCAAAAAAAAGAAAAAACCCCAATAACCCCAAAAAACTTCACTGTTCACACGATCAAAAAACCCACATAGAGTGTCCATGAACGAATTAGTCCTTAGTGAAAAAATGTATAAAAGTAAATTTAACTTTGACAGGTGGGAGCGCGGCGAGCCGCCGTAAGTCTCAATGAAAGAAAATAAAGGAAAAAAAAAAGAGCAGGGAATCCCCACTACTCTCACCCGACCCGTTTGGTCTCTGGATCGTGGGCATGCAGTAGTCCGATTGTCTTTTAATCCGTTTTTTTGTTTCTGTTAAATTCCTCCTGCGGAAATGCACAGAGTAATCCTGCTGGCTGCGTCCTCCAAACTCTGGCGGGTTTCACCTGGCTCACGTGTTGCCTCTCGCGATCTTTCCCCTCATCCCCATTTATCACATTTGTACCAGAATAAACAGAATACCATACATAATAATTCCTGTCTGTATTAACAACCCGTGTTCATAAACTGGGCTCCTGATAAGTTGGAAAACCACATGGCAATTTATAATTATGGCAAAAAATCTAAACAAGAAAAAGGTTATCACCACCGTTGCCATACATGAAGGTAGACTTGGGCGACCCTTACATTCCCCCCACCCCAGCCAGCGGCTTATCGGGACCATAGAAGGGTTTCATGTCAACCACATTTACATTGTCTACCTTCACCTTAACAATCAACCAACGAACACGGTAGTCTACAGGACCTAATTTCTTCTCTACCTTGACACGCCCTGACCATCTGGGTACAAACTTGGCAGAGAATTTGGCTGAGGCGTTAGACAATGGGTGTGACCGAATCCAGACCAGATCCCCAACTGCAAAGTTTACACCTCTGCGTCGTGCGTTATAGTACCTGGCTTGTCTAGCTTTTGCCACACCTACATGTCTTTCAACCTCCTTCATCAGTTGTGTATGTGAGTGCAGTATGTGGTATGTAGAAGTGCTGGGTGCAGGAGTCTTGTCTATCAGACGTTCTAGTGGGCCTTTGAGGTTGCGACCCAGGGCTAACACAGCAGGGGTTACACCAGTGGTCTCATGTACTGCTGTGTTGATAGCCATCCGGAATTCAGGCAGCCACCGATCCCAATCCTGATGATGGCTTCCTACAAAGGAGGCAATCATGGTTTTCAGGGTCCTATTAACCCTCTCTGTCAGATTGGTCTGTGGGTGGTAGGCTGTTGTGAGTTTTTGGGCCACACCCCATGATTCACACAGGCTGGACATCAGGTGGCTTGTGAATTGAGGACCTCGATCTGACACCAAGTAGGAGGGTACCCCCCCAGCGAGTGAAGATGTCATTCTTCAGGATCTGACAGACCTTTGGTGTCTTGGCATCCTTCAGAGCGAAAAGCTCCACCCACTTACTGTAGTAATCTACTACCACCATCAGGACTGAATTCCGAGCCCTACTGAGTGGGAATGGCCCCATAAAGTCCACTCCGATCATCTCACCAGGTGCTTCGACCTCCGTTGTCTGGAGATGACATTAGAGCCTTTGTACTGCTGACAGGAAAGGCAAGTACGGACATGACTCCAGACATCTTTGCGGACTGTTGGCCACCATGCTACCTCCAAGATTTTCAGGAGTGTCTTCATCCTTCCTAAATGTCCTCCAAATGGGCTGTTGTGGAAGTATGACAAGAACTCTGGCACCAGCGCAGCCGGCACAACTAACTGGTAGTTAAATCCACCGTATTTTGAGGGCACACCTCTGTACAAAACCCCCTGCTGTTGTTGATAGTGGATGCGGCCTGGTGTGGGCTGACCGGCTGTTAGCTCCAGCTCTTGGCACATTGTATCGTCCAGCTGCATTTCCCCAATGGCCTGCAGGGAACTTGGTAAATCCGCCCAGTAGGACTTGGTGACTGCCACACACACATTGCCTTCTTGTCGTGGCAGGGCACGGGACAGAGCATCGGGGACAACATTACAGCAACCCCGCTTGTAGTGGACACGAAAGGAGAAACCCTGCAGACGGAGTGTCCATCGGGTGAGGCGGGATGACGCTTTAGGGAAATTGAATGCCCAAGTCAGAGCACTATGGTCCGTATACACATCAAACACTTCTCCTTCAAGGTAATGGCGCCACTTTTCGACTGCCCACACCACTGCCAGGCATTCCTTCTCTGAGGTAGAATACCTCAGCTCAGCACCATGGAGAGCAAAGGCGATGGCTCTTTCTTCACCCTCAATGGTCTGCATTAGAACAGCTCCTTGTCCCACCCCACTGGAGTCACAATGCACCTGAAACCCAAGGTGTGGCCTCGGCTGAGCTAGTACTGGTGGTGATTGCAATAAGCGCTTCAGATGTTCAAAAGCTGCTTGGCACTGAGCTGACCATTCCCATACCACCCCTTTCTTCTTGAGGTTGTTAAGTGGAGCCACAATATCAGCTAACCTGGGAAGGAACTTATGATACCACCCCACCAACCCAAGGAATCTGAAGACTTTTTAAATCTGTGGGAGCTGGGTAGGCGGTTATGGCGTCAACCTTTGTGGGGTCCACTTCCACTCCCTTTCCTGAAACCACATGGCCAAGGAAGACGAGTTGAGTCTGCAGGAGATGGCATTTTTTCACATTCAGGGTCAGATGAGCCTGGTGCAGTTTCTGAAACACCACCTCCAGATCTTGCAGATGTTGCCCTTGTGTTCTGGAGAAGATGATGATGTCATCAATATAGACGAAGCAGATTCTGCCCTTTAGATCTCCCAAGACACGTTCCATCAAGCGCTGGAAAGTGGCACCAGCATTCCTCAAGCCAAATGGCATCACCTTGAACTGGAACAATCCTAAATGAGTAATTATGGCCGTCTTCTGGATGCTATCCTCATCCATTGCCACCTGCCAGTAACCACTCTGGAGATCAAGAGAGCTGAAATACTGGGCTCCTTGCATGGACTCCAAGATTTCATGCACTAGTGGCATAGGATAAGCGTCGTGATGAGTTTTAGCATTAACTCCCGTGTAGTCAACACAGAAATGGGGAGTCCCATTTTTCCTCGGAACCAAGACCACTGGGGAGACCCAGGCAGAGGAGGAGGGCTCTATGACTCCATCCTTGAGCATTTTCTTCAGTTGTTCCTCTATGACCACTTGTTTCTGAGGTGACACCCTGTAAGCTCTCCTTCGCACCGGCCGTTCGTCTGTCGTCAAAATCTTTTGCCTGATGACTTGGGTGGCACCGGTGGCCTCTGTCCAAACTGTAGGCCACTTCTGCAGCAGTGGCCTGATAATGTCTGTCTGTGAGTCAATGAGTGGAACTGCTGGCACTCTGTCCATTACGGCCATGTAAAAATTGATTTTTGGCTCCTCATGCCCCCACTGCAGTGCCTCACGACTTTTTGGTAAGAATTTATAATCTTTACCCCCTGGCAGAACGTATTTCCTCAAGTGTGGCTTTAAGACAAGCTGGCTCGCACACATGAAGTCCAGGCCAAGCAGTAGCGGCATGCACAGTTGATCATCACTGAGTACATGTATGCTGATGGTGACGTGGGCATCTTGGAGTGTTAGGAGCAAGGAAGTCTTCCCTATGGCTCTACTCTCTTGTCCATTGGCCATAATAAACCTTGGAATCTCACTCAAACTCAGGGACTCGCCTGCCTTTCTGATGTTGTTCCACAGGGTGTTACTCATCAGGGAGTAGGTACACCCTGAATCCAGGACTGCATCACCCTTTGAGCCTCGAATAACCACTGGCACAACAAGGAGAGATGGAACACCCAACACCGCGGCTACATCTGCACCGGGACTTTTGCCCTGACCATATTCCGGTCTTCTGGTTGGCTTTTTGGAGGAGCGGTCAGGGGGGTTAGCCTGTTGAATTCGACTCCAATACTCTTTAGAATTACTCCAGTCCTTTTCAATCAGAGAACCCACCTTAACCACCTGGTCAACGGTAGTCACAATGCCCCGTAGGCCACTAGCCAACCTTGGATTGCAGGCACTGAGGATGCGCCGCACAATCTCTTCTTCAGGCATCTCTGGTCTCCACTTCAGGCAGAGTGCGCGGTGATCATATGCAAAGTCCCTCACACATTGAGTAGGGGACTGCACATTCAAACGGAGTTGGTCCTCAATTTCCGCCTGATAGTCAGTGGGCAAGAAAGCCTCAAGGAAAGCCTTTTTAAACGCTGGCCAATTTGCTATCTTGCTTCGGGCGGCTAACCACCAGCTCCGTGCTGGCCCTTTTAGAATGGTGCTGAGTGTGCCTAAGAGCTCAGTGTCACTCAGCGGTCTCAAGGAGAGAAAATTCTCGCACTGCTCAATGAAATCTGTGACATCAGTAGAACCTCTCAACACGCCAAACTTAGGAAATTCCATTCTAATAGGGGGTTTGGTTGTGGCTGCTGGCAGAGAAGCACAGGTAACCCCGTCCACGTATGTGTGACGACTTGGAGGTGCCAGCGCTGCAGGAGTGGAGAAACTGGCTGGCAGCCATGAAGGACGATTTCTGCTCTTCTTAATTGTCTTTTCCAGATCTTCTCCCCATTGTTTATCCCTTCGCTCCAAGCAAGCTGCCACCACCTGTTCAAATCTCTCCAGTCTAGCATCTATATACAGCTTGGCCTCCTTAGCCATAGCGTCTATAGCAGTCCTAAGGCCCTCTTCCCGATTGTCAAGTCAAGTCAAGAGATCTTTATTGTCCCCGGAGGGCAATTTGCGGTGCAGCCAGCAGCAAAAAAACAACAATACAACAATACACAATTAAAAAAACAACAACATGGGTGACATGGGACAACGACACAGGAAAACAATTAACATCAATTCAACAACAAACAAACAAAGTGCAACAGTGCCTCACTGGATAAAATTGGATAAAAATAAGGAGTTAAAGTGACCACAGTGCTATTAATTGTTAAGATTGTTAAGAAGGCCAATAGCCATTGGAACCCAGGATTTGTTAAGTCTGTCAGTCCTGCATCTGGGCACATTAAATCTGCGTCTTGATGGAAGCAGTTTAAATTCAGGTGCTAAGGGATGGCTCGGGTCAGACAGGACAAGTCTCGCTTTGTTCAGGGCCCTGGTTTTGTACAAGATGGTAATGTCTGTGAGTGGAGTACCGATAATTTTACTGCACACTCTAACAATGCCCTGAAGTCTGTTGCGGTTTTTAAGGTTAATTGACCCAAACCAGCAGATAAAAGCAAATGTCAGGACAGATTCAATAAAACAAGAATAAAACATTTCCATGAACTTGAAGTCAATGTTTATGTTTCTGAGCTTCCGAAGAAAGTACATGCGCTGATTGGCTTTTTTGCACACTGCATCGACCTGATGCTCAAAGGACAGCCTGTCATCAATTACTGTCCCCAGATATTTATACTGCTGGACAGACTCTACAGCTTGGTCATTGATGGACAGGGGAACGGTGGCTGGGCGGGTCTTCCTGAAATCAATCGTCATTTCCTTAGTCTTTGAGACATTGATGGTGAGGAAGGACGACTTACACCACCGGATAAAATCTTCCACTACGGGACCAGGCACCAGGTCATCATGGCTGAGGAGGGACACGATAACTGAATCATCAGCGAACTTTACAATGTGGCGTTTCTCGTGTAAGCTCCGGCATGCATTGGTATATAAAACAAATAAAAGGGGCGAGAGAACGCACCCCTGAGGAGAGCCGGTGGAGGAGAAGAGAACATCTGACAGGACGCCATTGGCTCTGACCCGCTGTGATCTGACAGTTAAAAAGTCCAACAGCCAGTAAATCAGACCCCTGTCGATATTATAATTTGAGAGACGCTCGGCTAAAATATGGGGCTGGATGCAGTTAAAAGCAGATGTAAAATCAATAAAAAGCAGACGAACAAAGCTTTTGGTCCCTTCTAAGTGCGACACAATCATATTAAGAAGAGTGATTATTGCATCATCAACCCCCCTCCCCGCCTGATACGCAAACTTTAGATTGAGTGTACTATCCACCGCTTCCTTGAGACGGTTTTCCAAAGCCTCAATCTTCAATTGCTGGTCTTGCAGTTGTTGTACAAATGAGACTGCCTCAACATCTTCAAAATCTTCTGTTGGTTGCTGATCCTCCCGAGGTGTATCAAGATACATGGACTCAAGCAGGCTGCTTAACTCGGCCATGCTACTTCGGTTGAGCCTGGTGGTGACGTGGCGGTGAGGGTCAGTTTCAGTAGATGGAGCGGGTTTCTGAGTTAAGTCTATGAGGGAAGTTGAACTGTCTTCTTCTGCAGCGAGACCACTGGCTGCGCCTTCCTGACTTGTGATAGACATTCTGTGTTTATGGGAATGACTTTGTTAATGGAAAAATGTATGCAGTGCGAGTGCGATGTGATGTGTATGTATTGGATACAAAGAGTAGGGTACACAATACACTGCAGAATTGTGAGGCTTGTGTTGCCTAAGCAACCTGGCTATCACTTCTCATTCCCAAAAAATTTAACAAACAACCAAAACAGGACTCCTTACAGGGCCAATAATAAATCCAATTACCCAATTTTCTCCTGTAACACTTATATTCGGTTGCACCCTGAATTATCACAGAAACCCACTTCGGTTGTAAACCAACAAACAAAAAGAAATCAATAACTTTTCCAGCCAGCCAGCCAGGCTGTACATACACAACAATATCAAAAGCTAATTAAGCCGTCCACTGTCCCCGTACGGGCCACCAATCTGTAACAATCCCCTTCAATTATTTATTTCAAAAAGGAAAAGTACGAACGCAAATTTAAGGGAACGGGCGGACTTTAAGAATGCCGCAAATGGACGCAGCCGGCTGACTGAAAACGCTTCACACACACCCAAATAACCAGCAGATCACTCTCTTGCCCATATAATAATGTTCACACAAATTACACAGTAACGAAAACACCTAGAGGATTGTCGTTATCCGTATGTTTTATATCAGACAGAAAATCAATTTATGTCCGACCCAGACGCGCACACCAAACAAAAGAAGGGAGGCGCGCTCCAATGCAATACAAACATTTGATCAAAAAAAAGAAAAAACCCCAATAACCCCAAAAAACTTCACTGTTCACACGATCAAAAAACCCACATAGAGTGTCCATGAACGAATTAGTCCTTGGTGAAAAAATGTATAAAAGTAAATTTAACCAGGTGGGAGCGCGGCGAGCCGCCGTAAGTCTCAATGAAAGAAAATAAAGGAAAAAAAAAAGAGCAGGGAATCCCCACTACTCTCACCCGACCCGTTTGGCCTCTGGATCGCGGGCATGCAGTAGTCCGATTGTCTTTAATCCGTTTTTTTTGTTTCTGTTAAATTCCTCCTGCGGAAATGCACAGAGTAATCCTGCTGGCTGCGTCCTCCAAACTCCGGCGGGTTTCACCTGGCTCACGTGTTGCCTCTCGCGATCTTTCCCCTCATCCCCATTTATCACATTTGTACCAGAATAAACAGAATACCATACATAATAATTCCTGTCTGTATTAACAACCCGTGTTCATAAACTGGGCTCCTGATAAGTTGGAAAACCACATGGCAATTTATAATTATGGCAAAAAATCTAAACAAGAAACATGTTTATCACCACCGTTGCCATACATGAAGGTAGACTTGGGCGACCCTTACAAAGGGACCCTGCGGTTAATTGAAACCCGGCTATTATTTGGTAATTTACGGTACATTTACACCCCGCTCTGTACGCCGGAGCAGCGGCGGCCATGCGCATCCGCGATTCATTTACAGCCTGGAGGCGGAGTGCTGTGTGTGTCTCCTCTCTGCTCTGACTGGACTGCTGCACGAGGCTACTGAGAGACTGACCGCCTGTGAGTGCTTTTGGACGGGGGAGGGACTCACGGCAGCACCCGCTGCTCGTTGAGCACAGTAACTGCAGAGTGATACGTGCTTTCAAGTCAGAGTCCAATAACACCAGTATAAGTCGCTATTTGTCGGTAGTCGCTTTTGGCAAAAAAGTCGCCAGAAGGATGATTTGTTTGTGTGTGATAATAGTCCAACCACTTGCATTCCGACATGGGGGGAATTTTCGTGATTTTATTTTTTATTTTTTAATCTTTTTCCGATTTTTTTTTTTTCCCATCCTGCAGCCTACATGTGATCCACTCCGTGTGTATAGGTTACAACAGGTTGTGGAATTTGGTTAAAATTCCGCGTAGTCAGGCAGAGTATAATAACCCTTTTGTATATGTTGAAGGAACATTAGTATTCCTATTTAGGCTACATGCAGATAGTTTATAGATTTAATTATGTTAAATATTACTTTGTTATTGGCTAAAATCTTTGACCTGTGTTTTATTATTATCATAATCATGATCAACTCATTAAAGGCAAAAGTACAAAATCATTCAATGATCAATAATTTTCAAGTAAAAAGTATCAGAATCGGTATCAGTATCGGCAATTATGGCCCTGTAATTACTTGGTATCGGATCAATACCAAAATTTGCAGTATCGCCCACCCCTAATACACATATACATGACTTGGAGCGATGAGCAGAATGTTTTTCCTGGTTAGCGGACATGACTGAGGACCCCTCTCTCTCCAGACGGGATTCTCAAACCACACCACCAGCACACCTGGGACCCTCGCAAGTTAAAATGAACGCCAGTTAACCTGTCACATCGGTCGAGGCCATTAAGCTAACTGGAGCTGGTTTGCAATGTTACAGGGAGCAAGGCTTGGGATCGATTTGACCAATCATGCTGTTGACTGAGGTTAGGACCTCCTTCCTCATTAACATATGGACACAGAAATACATAAATAAATAAATGTAGGTGAACAGAAATGTAGAAATAAATATAAAGCATTTATTTATTTATTTAGTTATTAATTTATTATTTTATTTATACTTGTATTTATTTATCTATACATTTATTTCAGCATTTATTTATTTATTCATGTATTTATTTATATATTTGTTCATGCATTTATTTATTTATTTATTTCAGCATTTATTTATACATTTATTTATGCATTTATTTATTTATACTTAAGTCAGGTTTAGTCCCCCATAGAATTGCATGTCTTCCAAACCTCAGTATTACAATAATGTAAATAAACTCATGTTGACAATAACTTGTTGACACAGAAGAAATGGCAATTGCATATCACTCACAGCTACACATGATACACAGCTAAGTAGTTAGCTTTCTATAAGTACTTTTTTTATTAATTCTACATTAATTAATCTACATATTGTGTTACTAAGGCCTGAAAAAAAATTTGGCTTGCACGTACTGCCCTTTTCTGGCCATAAAGTAAGGGCGCACTTAAAATGTTGGAGCTGCTCCGTCTCTCCTTCTTTCTCTCCTGAGACGGGGGCAGACCGGACGAGCTAAAGTTCCGGAGCAGAATGTCAATCAATATTTTATCAGTATATGCCTATAGGCTACAAACACGCATAGCCTACCCTGTTTATAGAAGTAATCACAGCCGTTTCCAGATCGGCGTCTGAAACATAGGCTACTTCTACAGCGAAGGTTGTGCTCCATGAAAAATTTAAAAAATCGGAAAAAAGATTATAATTTTTTTTTTTTTTTTTAAACACAAAAATTCCCCCAAGTTCGAAATGCAAGTGGTTGGACTATTATAACACACAAACAAATCATCCTTCTGGCAACTTTTTTTGTCAAAAGCGACTACCGACAAATCTAGCGACTTTTACTGGTGTTATTGGAGACTGTTTTGGTGTTTGGAGACTCTGACTTGAAAGCACGTATCACTCTGCAGTTACTGTGCTCAACGAGCAGCGGGTGCTGCCGTGAGTCCCTCCCCCGTAATAAAAATGATTTCCAGCTCTAATGCTGCCACTGTCTGTAATATGTTTCTATTTAGATTATTTGTCAGGATATTTTGTTATTATTGTCCCTGTTTGTCCTTATATCCCTGTCTCTGTCTCTTTGTCTCTCTCGCTCTTTCTCCCCCCTCCACCCAACTGGTAGAGGTAGCACCCACCCCGAGTCTGGTTTTGGGTTCTTCCCCTTAGTCTCGTCCCACCCCTTGTCATGACATAACTTCTGTTGTGATTTGACACTATAATGAATAAAGATTTATTGGTTGATTGCTATAGCTGTCAATTTTAGTCCTTGAGTTCATAGCTACGTGCTTTATTTGTTAACTGCTATCAAGGAATATGACTCTTCTTTGTAGTATGTGTGAGAGAAGATGCGGCGAGATTTGT